>NC_040906.2:77577570-77744264 GCF_004126475.2 Phyllostomus discolor | reverse complement strand
CCTCAGTAAATAGCTGCTGATCGATTGATTTCTAGTTTTCTTAAAGAAAACCCATTCATATTTGGAGAAGTTTAGTGCAGTGACAAAACTGTCTTCACTATTTAAGTGAAAATACATAGCATGTCACTTATTTTAAAAATTGAATTGTCTAATATGTAAAAGGTAACAGAATTCCCCAAAGGTCTATGTAGAGAAATAAATATTTCTTTTTATTGTCAAATTACATCAACTTTATTGCCTCACCTAGCAATCAATTTAGAATTAAAAATTATAGTAATCTAATATAGATTATAGCAACCTAACATAGAATATCATTAATATCCATATTATGACTGGAAAACAATGGTAATTACTTCATCTTTTCAAGTTTGTATTTTATTTTGTAAATAGTTTTAACTATAAAGATGGCCACCAACTGCACCAACTGTACTTCTAAATGAGTATCCTGGATCACTGGGGGAAAGATCAGGTAAATATAGATCTTTTTTTAAATTTTGCAGCAACCTATCATCTATAAGAAAATTGAAAAAAATCTGTATTAATTATCTACTGATTTTTTATTTAAAATACATTTCGTTTTTCATATAAACACCACTGGTTAAATTAGGTTTCCTTACAGGATTATAGTGCTAATGTAAGGATGGGTCTTTTATTCCATCAGAAACGAATTGCCAATTACATCTCATATCTCTTTAACAGGATTATAGTGCCTATAGTTTCAGTACTCTGATAGTATATCTCTTCAAGGAAAAAAGGAAATGTTTAAATCACTAGATTATTTTTACACTGATATAAAAATAAATCGAATTTTGTTAGATGTGTTATAGAATGCTATATTAGCCTGAGAGAACTCTCATAACAAAATACCATAGACCAGATGGCTTAAACAATGATAATTAACTTCCTCACAGTTCTGGAAACTAGAAGTCCAAGATTAAGATGTTGGCAGGATTGGTTTTCCTCAAGGCCTCTCTCCATCCTTAAACTGAAGATGGCTACACTCATCCTGCCTCTTCTCATGGCCTTCCACCTGTGCATGTGTGGCTGTAGCATGACTTAGTGTGTCAACACTCTCTGCTCTTATAAGGACATCTTTTAGGTTGCAGTAGGACCCATTCTCATAACCTCACTTTAAGTTAAATAGCTCTTTTAATGCCCTTTCTCCAACTACAGACACATTCTAAGATGCTGGAGATTTGGAGCTTCTATACATCAATTTTGAGGCACCACAATTCAATGAATAACAGGTGCTATGGTAAGACGTAAGGATAGAGAAGTTCTGGATTCCTACTCCAGCCTTGTTACTATGAGCTATGAGGTTCTTTACCAAACGACCTGTTTGAGTCTTGTTTCTCATTGTTTTAATGGCCACAATACCTAGTCTATATTTTTCATAAAATGAGTTATAATGACCAAATTATATTTAATAATACTGATGTGCATATTTTAAAGCATTATCACAGTACAAGTACATGTCGTTTCTACAATTCTTATTTGTGAAAGATGAAAATTAGCCTTGTAGCTGCATGCTAATTCTAGAAAAGTATTTTATATTTATAATTACTTTTCTTTTGGCAACTCAATTAGACATGTTGGAAAGTAATTGTTTGTTGGTTTGTTTTCTTCTTTGTGACTAACTAACCAGAAAGTTCTGTTCCAGTGAAGGGATTTTCTGCTATGTTTAACTAATCTTCCAAGTTTGAGCCTTCCTTCCTAGGGCATCTTCTGAAAGAAAAGAAAAGAAAAAGAGAGAGAAGAGGAGAAGAGAAGAGAAGAGAAGAGAAGAGAAGAGAAGAGAAGAGAAGAGAAGAGAAGAGAAGAAGGAAGAGGAAGAGGAAGGAAGGAAGGAAGGAAGGAAGGAAGGAAGGAGAGGGAAGGGAGGGGAGGGAAGGCGGTGAGGAGAGAAGAAAGAAGGAAGGGAAGAAGGGAGGAAAAGAGAAAAAGAGGCCTTGTAGACTGAATGTATTGCTATAAGCCACATTCATGATTGGTATTCTTCCACCTTTATCCTGTTTTTAGCTATCCTCTCATGAATTTTCTTTCTGTCTTTGAGCAATTCCTCCCATCCTAAAAATCAGGAAAGCTAATATTACCAAATTTTAATTAAAAACTTCAACCCTGCCCTGGCCAGGTGACTTAGTTGGTAGGAGCATCATTCTGTACACCAAAAGGTTGTAAGTTTGATCCCTGGTCAGGGCACATATGTATGTTGTGAGTTCAATCTCGAATCTGGGTGCATAGGGTAGGCAATCAACTAATGTTTTTCTCTCATATCAATGTCTTTCTCTTTCACTCTCCCTGCTCACTTTCTCCTTTTCTCTCTCTCAGACCAATGGGCATATCATTGAGTGAGAATTTAAAAAAATAATTAACCCCAAGCCTGTTAGGCTGCCTGACTTGGAGCACAGCCAAGTTAGCAATTAGTAGAATGATGATACTCTTTTTCTTACTGTAAATTCTGTAGCTATGTTATAGTAGGGCTTATATCCTGCTTTCAAGGAAAGATAATGGAATGGGGGGAGGAAGAAAAAAGACAAGACATTGTCATTTAAAAAGTTCTCAGAACACAACATTCTTTGGAACTTCATTTAGCAAAATATGTCATTTTAGAAGCACTTCTGAGTGAAAGTCAAATGTAAATTTTATACACTGACTGTAAAGAATAAAATATCCTCTGGGAAGAAATGTACTCAACCGTGAAAGGTAAGAAGGCTTCATCCACAACCCCAAATGCTAGGGCAATTGTGGATAATGATGGATTGGATCGTTTCTGAGAAGACTCCTTGCTTAGCCTTCAGTTCTTCCCCAAAGGGCTCTGCAGTAGCACTTGTTTACAGCACATCATCCCTTACACCCAGAAGAATTTTACCAGAGTTTCCTCTGTTCATTGATTTTA
Organism: Phyllostomus discolor; assembly: GCF_004126475.2. Classification (NCBI taxonomy): domain Eukaryota; kingdom Metazoa; phylum Chordata; class Mammalia; order Chiroptera; family Phyllostomidae; genus Phyllostomus; species Phyllostomus discolor. The sequence goes on along the minus strand of NC_040906.2, from coordinate 77,741,368 downwards.
TTCTACCCCCTTTCTTTCACATTATTTCAAACATTTTATTTGCTGTAGTTTTCAGTGTAGGATAAGGGACATGAGTCTCTTTTTAATCTTGTGACCTGTGATCTTGGATAAGAAAACCAAAAAGCAGTGACTTTTTGAGTAAAAAGCAAAGCCTTTTTGAATGCTGGTCTTGCTCCACCTGTCTGAGCTGTAGTGCACTCAGTTTTGTCACCTATGCCTCCAATCAACCTTTCTTAAAATCACAGAAGCAGACTTTCAGAGATGTATTAGCACACTGGGGGCAGAATGAAGAGAAATCTGACCCCCCCATCCCATTCCACTGTGCTAGGAAAATGAATCAATATTAGACAAGCCCTTATAATTCACAATTGTGCTTTCTTCCACCTTCATGTCACCCCTTCATCTCAACTCTTAAGTGGGAGTCTTTTTATTATAAGATGGGTCAGTGTTCTGGCCTCTCTACTGCTAAAATGAAAAGCCTCACAGTAAAATGAAGAGCAAAACAAAACGAATCGAAAGAGACATAAACTGTCCTCATGGGTCTCATAAGCTTTCCCTTTAATCTGTAAGATCATTTCAGCTTCTCCACCTAACAAAAAAGCTCTGCTTTGTGGTTCTCATATATTAGTTCATTGCAAAGCGACCTCTAAATCACTATTACATAGAAACAAGGACCATACTGCCAGTCACTTTATTGTTCCTATAGTCTACTTTGAAAGCCCTATTCTACTTATGTATCTTTAAAGAGTGATATTGACTCACTAATAGTCTCCCACCTGAATTGCATTTTTATTTCTTTGACCTCTGTCAAAGAAAGAAGGTTTAGAAGGAAATTATAAGAGTATGTCTACCTTATATCACAGAGGAAAGGTCATTGTATGAATATAAGAAGTTCATTAATATTCTTTGTCTAAATAGAGTTAAAATCATACAACAGAAACATAATAAAGTCAATGGCCATTCATGCAGAGGCATGTCTAACCCTAATAACTTATAGCCATTTTCATTTTTTATACATACTTCTATTCCTATTACACAGGAGACTTGTTATTTTTACTGCATTCTTCAATTAGAAGTGTTTACTCCCAAAGCCAGTGTTATATGATTCTGTTGGGATAGACTTCCATGTTTTCAAATCACTCTGTAGTTATCAATTAGGTGGTCTATGGGGTCCTCTTAGGCATTAGATCCTTCTTTACCTCAGTATTTAAAAAAAGGACAAATCTACTTTCACCAATAACAGCCAACTTAGAGGAGCCCAGAAGGACCATAAACTCAATTTTCTAAAATCATATAACATCTGCATTTCAGGGCTACAGTGTCAATTAAATTATCTTATTCATTAACATATTTTTAGCCATGTATCTTCACTTCAGTCAATTAGTTAACACAATGTTTTTGGAAGAGTTCCTAGGAAAAGCCACCTGTCCCAAAATAATCTCAATAGCAAATTTGTCTTAATTTTCAAATGCAATATATCTAATTATTAAAAACTGTTAAAAATTTAACTTGAAATTGTGTATGTGGCAAATTAATCCTATTCCTAGTCACATTCTTAGAAAATAAAACCTACTTAAGTAAGAAGGGGATAGGGGGCAGTTAAGATGCTCTATAAGAAGACTCTTAGGGCATGGTGCTTGCTCAGGGCTCTGAGTATCTGGAATGCAGATGGGGTATATAGTAGAGAGGGGATGTTACTATGGAACAGGCATTATCTAAGCACTTCACTATGAGGCTAGTACTACCACGTCCATCGTACAAATGAAATAATGGAGTCCTGATAGGTTTTGGTTAGTTGCTCAGGACAAAAGATATTTGTGGAGGAGGAGCTGGTCTTGGAGATAAGGAGTTGGGATTCAGAAGCCCTGATCATACATGGTGCTTGCCACCTCCTGTGGTGAGAAGAAAGGAGAATGGAAGAAAGGAGACTATGGAGAGAAGAAAGGAGAATGGAAGGAGACTATGGCACAAGCCCCTTGGTGCCTCTGTCTACCCAGTATCTATTCTCCCCTCTTTCTATATTAGCACAGCCAATTTTATTCTAGAAGGCAACAGGCCCTGTTGAAAATATTCATTGCTCTACACCCTATATGATCAGTTCTAGTGAAGAAGATCTAAGCATTTATGTACTTACTTTGCTTTCTGTAAAACATATTGCTTTTCTGAAAAACAGAGAAAGTCAGCTGGCACTGGCCTTCCTCCCTTTTCCCTTTTCTTCTTTCTTTCTGGAACAGAATTATCTACTGGCAGAGGCAGAGCAGCATTCTGTGCCTTTATTACTGGCAACTCCATGCTAAGGATGGCAGGGCAGAAAGATAGAGAAAGCCTGGTGCCATTCCAGAACTGCCATATTAATTCTGAATTTTCTACATTTTCAACTTTATAGATGAGGAAAATAAACCCTTATTTGGTTAAGCTACTGTTTCTGTTCCATATGGTGAAATGCAATCCTAACCAATAAGGAGACGTACCAAAATAGAAGAGTAAACCCAGCTTTTTTAGAAAACATAACATGGTTTGAGTCTGGCACTGTATGGTGGCAGGTACATGCACTGCTCTATGCCACATGCTTCCACTGTGAGGGGGGATTCTGTTCCTTGCACAGACCCACCCTGTAATTTCATGGTGGGTATGATTCAGCAATGAGTGACATTATAACAGGGGCTGGCCAACTACAGCCTGCTGACCGAATCTGGCCTGTGGCCTGTTTTTTACAGACTGTAAGGTGAGAATGTGTCTTATATTTTAAAGCATTAAAAAAAGAAGAACATTCAACAGAGATCATATGGGGCTATGAAATCTAAAATATTTATCATCTGTTTTTTAATATAAAAACTGTGTTGACTCCTGCAGAAGGACAGGACAGAGTCCATGTGAAAATTATCACAACTCCCCAGGTTGTAAATGTTACCCTTTTACGAGTCCATTTTATCTTACTTTGTTGGCCAATGAGTCATATATCAAAAACATGATCTGTAATTAAAGTACACTCTAAATGATTTTATGACAAGGGAGTAGTATAGGGCAATAGGAAAAAAAAAGGGAGAAATAGCAGCATTGATACTATTCTGACTTAAAAAGAATCAGTTTTAAGTATATTAAAGTCAGTTTCCCAGAAAATATCATACATCAGCTGGAGATGATTGCTGGAAAGGAAATATCATTAAGCATTCAACAGAAAATCCTATAAGGAATTAAATTTTGAATACTTCGGAATAAAAGTGCCTTTCAAGAAGACTTTCCAGCCACAGGTGGTACCAAGCATTCATCTCACAAGTAAACATCCATCCTTCATTTTCATTCTTGTCACACACAACTCTAGACCAACAACTGAACTGAAAGCCTTAAGTAGAAGGATGGTGATTTCCCTGACTTCTCATTCTCATGGCCTCATAGGGCCTAATGATGATTAGCCATTTATTTAGACACTTGAAATTACCTCACATAATGTGGAGAAATGTAGACTTTCATTTTTAATATGAAGCTAAAGAGTAATTTTTCATATCCAAAGGTAAGGATATAAATTAATAAAGTTATCCATTTTCATATTTTAGAAAATTCATCCTGGTGTTTCTGTGTGCATCTTTATCTTCTAAAGCATTTTAGTCATTAGTATTTCACAAGGCTTTTCTTATTCCTTGACCATTTCCCTTTTTTCCTGTAATATTTTGCCATCATTGCAGAACTTTTACAATGCTATAATAAATTCCATGCTGTACTGGTTTTCTTATCATTTTAAGGGCCAAATGAATTTAGGGGGAAATAAGCAAATTGCTTCAGCTGTTTTTATCTAATGTTTTGTAGATAGGACATAGTTCAATCCAAAACTGATAACACATATTTGTTCATACACTGAGCACAAAATCATCCTTCCTAAGAACCAGTCTTCAAGGGTTTTGATTTCTAGTATTTATCTAGTATTTGATTTCTTGTAATTTATCATTTCTCATAAACTATGCAACTACTTGATGTAGATCAGTGTTGGCTGAATACAAATGTCATAAAACAACACAATATAAAGCACTCTAATTAGAAAAATGGACATTGTGAACATTTGGATCAAGAAATCTAAATGTGAAAAGTCTGATATGTTTTATAAAGGTGTTTTTCCTATGCGAGTCCAGATTTCAATTGATATGATCTGAAACCATTGATCTGAAACAGGCTAATTAAACATAGACCCAAATACATTGTCCAGATTAAATACCCAATTATAATAATAGTTATTTCTCTATCTTTGTTACAGAAACTATTATATCAATGTATATTATTATATATCAATATAACAATATCAATGTTAGTGTTTCCTTTACAGATACTCAGCAATTTCAATATTTGAAGTTAGAATAAGAATGGCCAATATAAAGAAATATTTTTAAATCTAACACATCAAATGTTATTGGAGAAGAAAATAACTATATATTTAAAAAACTGCCAAAAATGTCTTGAGTAGGTATGGATTTCATTTTAAAAATTAAGTAAACAGAAAAAACATATCTTTATTTTTAATTTACCCACATATGATTTCTAATTTGAGGCCTTAGTCTTCTAAAGTCCCTAATCTGTATGAACTGAAGGACCCACCTTTTCCACAAATGCAAAGTGGTGTCTACTTTCTGAGCAGAGTGGATATTCAAAATATTTAAGGTCATTGTGGTAGAGACAGACCATTCAGAGCAGATGCCCTGTCAACCAGGGTAGAGGCTGGCTGGCAAACACATGTTCTGCTGCACTGAGGCACCCCTGCAGGGGATCAGCTAGTTCTAGAGGCAAGAATTCAGCTTTGATGGGGTAACAGAATATTTGTCATCCTCCAAATTTGACATTTACTTTGAGGTTAACTCTCTCTGGACTTTAGTTTTGACTATCGAGATCCTTGCTTCCACTCCATACCACAAATCCTGTCTGATTCCTATACTCATCTCTCTCTTAAGAGCAAAGGGACACCATCATTCTTTGTTCTTCATCAGTATAAAGGGAACTCCTGCCCAGGTAGGCTATCCAGTCATTGTTTTCTTAATTGCTTTTGCATTGTGCAAGGATACAGTTCCACGACATTTCCCCTTCAACCTGCTTTCCTGGATATGGGTACCAAAAATAAATCTCATGTCTCTGTGATATTTATTTTCTTCTTCCACCAGGAATGTGTCAGGAGGATCAGGACACAAATGGAATACTCCAGTACCAAAACTCAAAAATGGAAACTTTTATTCTGATTATGCTATAAGAATTGTTCTAGCTAATGATGAAATAACTCCTAGATGACACTTAAATAGGAGAGATTAAAGCTTAAAAATCATTCATATATATACACGGCCCAATTTATACATATGTGTATGTGTATGAATTATGATTCTATAGATATGGAATCATATTTTATATGTTTATAGGCCAGAGCATTTATTATTGTTGTCTTTTCACATTATTGTGCCATCTACACTCATACTCATAATATTGAGATTTATTACCATTTTTAAACAGTTTTGTTAAGGTAAAATTCACATACAATACAATTCACTCCCTTTAGTATGTAAAATTCAATATTTCTAAATATATCAACAGAGTCCTGCAACCACACTGCAATTCCATTTTAGAATGTTTTGATCATACCAGAAAGAGACCCCATACTTAGCAATCACTCCTCATTGCCTTCTACTACACCAATCTTCTACTTTCTATAGCTGTATATTTGCCAATTTGGGGTCCTTCATATGAATAAAATAATAAAATATACGGTCCTCTATGGCTGGCTCCTTTTCCTTAGCATGATGTTTTCAAGGTTCATCCATGAAGCCTGTATGAGTACTTTATTCTTTTTTATTGCCAAATAATATTCCTTTGTGTGGATTTATCACATTGGATTATACACTAGAGTTTTTTTTCTTATTAATCTATTTTTTTCCTCTTATTATGCCTAGGAATCTTTTCTATGCTATGCAGAGCCTTGTAAAGTTTTTTTCCAGAATTAAACTGGTAAAATTAGTAAAAATTACAAATATAGTAAACAACTAAAACCTCTTCCTGTTGAAGAAGTGACCTATTCAAAGAGAAGCAATTAATGCAAATATACAAGTGCCCACATGTTGAGAAATTTAAAAAGCATTAGCAAACATAAGACATATTAATAAGGATTGCCTCTACTATCTAATGGCAAGATGTACATCAAAATCTATATTGGTTCTATCTGCAAGTTATATAAACAAGTATATAAAAATGAAAAATGGAACCAATAATTCTGTTTAATAATGTGTCCTGTCCTATGATATTAATAGAAATAATAAGAGAGCTAAATCTTGATTACTATTTCTTTTATGTACTCCTCTGTCACAAAATGCATGAGAGAAATTTTTGGAGAGGGTCTTATTCCCTTTTAGTGCTATGTTTTAAAGGCTTATATCCCTCTTCAAGTCATTTTTTCTAGTAGTAACACAATCACTTTGAAAAATTAACCTTGCATTTTCTTCCCTTAGCAAGTCAGTTCATACTAGAAAACTGCACTTTATGCTTTCATTTACATAATCATTTTAAAGGAAACATAAATGTAAGGTTTCAAGTTTCTTAGTCTAGTTGAACAACAACAACAAAAAGAATCAATTACAATATCAGTTATCCATGAAAACAACTGACATTTAGTTTTACATGTAAGGTAAATTGAAACGGCATGGAACCTTTCTACTCACAGGTATCTAAGGACTCGTCTGAATCATCAGGACAGTCAGGGTCCCCGTCACACAGCCAACTCTGGGAGATACAAGTCACATGATCGTGGCAAAGAAATTCACCAGGATCACATGACTGCTGATCTGAAAATGAAAATGTTTCAAAATAAAATATGAATGATCTGAACATGAACAGAAGAGCAGTACAAAGATGAAATATGAGAAACCAATACATAAAAGGTACACAGATAGGATCCACCTTTTCTGGTCAGCAGTAAAGCTAAACCAAAATATTTGTTTTAATTTTAGCCACTTAGCTCAAGTACACCATTTTGATAGAATTGACGCTGATGTGGTCTCACACAATCTATTCTGGGAATAGTTAGAAATTCTATTTATGTTTATGACTAGAGACTTTGTCGTATCAGATAAGGCATATAGATATCTCAATAAGCTGGTTTTATAGATGGTGATCTAAAACAGAAGTTTTGAACACAGAAATTTTCATTCCTCCTTTGCTCCAAGAAATTTTCATTCCTCCTTTGCTCCAGATTTTTCAGAAGAAAAATCTGAAAGAGTTAAATATTGTACCTAAACTGCATCTTTGCGTATTCAGTTCTTAACATTCCATCCTAATACTGGAACTCCATGTCTCTACATTAGTTAGACAACCAGTCTCCTAATATTTTCTTCTCCTTTTTGCTATGACTTTCCAGGTGACAGTTTTCACTACTAATACAAAAAATATGGTAGTAAACTTCCATAAAGCTTTGCTCTAACTTGGATTTCTACAGATGGGTATATCCAAAAAGTCCATTATTTTCCTTCTATTGTTTCAGAATATTTAAGATCTATCATCCTTCATCAAGTCCTAATAAACTCATTAGATATTGTTTCTTTTCAATATACTTACTTATACCCTGAAAATCCATTCAACAGCACATTTTGTATTTATATTTTAAATGGAAAATAAATATTTCCTACAATTAATGACATTTGATTGTGAAGGAGTGCTGGGAACCACATAGTCATTTGACAGCACGCTTTTGTTATGTATACACAAAAATGATTCAAATATTTAAAAAAACATCAGTAAATAGGTATTTCAATATATATCAAATATAAATTCTAAGTGATATGAAAGTATTAGTCTATTGCTTAATTGGCACTTTTACCCTAGCAATTAAAATATGATGGTTTATATCCCACACAATAATCTCATGAAACATGGTATATCTTTCCTTTCTCTTCCTCAATTTCTTTCCTTTCACTCCAACATAACTTTCAATAAATATATGTTACAAACACATAAAACATCTTTAATCTATAGGCATGGATAGGTAATTATTTTTTTCTATTTTTAAAACTATAGATATTTTCTGAAAACTAATATTATCCTATTTTTAATAAATGTACCATCAATACCATGCTCATCACCACTGCTATAATAATTATTGTTGTTGTTTTTTTTTGCATTAAAACAGTTGTGTCCTTGAGCATACTCTGTATTTTGCCCTAGACTTGGTGCTATAGAATCTAAGATGTAGTAGTCACAGTCTTTGTCTTAAGGACCCAATAGATTACTGTGCCAACAGACCAACAGTACAAAAGTACTTCATATACAAAAAGTTGTGAAATAAATAAAAAAATAGCTGCTAAAAGGAGAGACCACAGATAGAGACAGATAGAGATAAATATGAAGCACAGTTTGAGGATGTAAGCATAACTTGAAAGATGGGTAGGGTATCAATAAATGGAGAACAAGTACAGGGCAGTCCTGACAAGGGGCAGTGCAAACAAAATTGCTAAGGCAGTAGCAACTACAATGCATTTGATACAAATAAAAGTTTTCTCTTTCTTTTTACTAAAATCAATATGACATTCATGTTATAAGACCTGAGAGTGACATCCATTTGAATAAAAGGTCCTGTGCTCAGCAAAGTGGGAAACACTGAGGAGGACAGAGTAGCTGGAAAAAAGTGAAAGGAGGAAGAAATTAAGTGAGGGATTCAGGGAATATAGCCTTGAGAGTGGCAGATGAAGGCTGTGAGTACTGTTAAAAGTAGAGGGGGAAACCACTGGACTGTTCTGAGTAGAGAGACATTCTCTAAATTACTCTTTAAAGGCTTACTCTGGCCACTGTGTTGAGAATAGAATACAATGAGGTAAAGGTGGAAGCTAGGAGATCATTAGGATGGCACTGCAATAACAGGTTGTATGGGTATATGTGTTGGTGAAAGGAAGTTTCACAGGAGTGTTTGATGAGAAAACTGAAGCCAAATACCTTGTTTCCCATTCCATTACATGTCAGAATCTTGAATTCAAATCTCTGGCCCCAAATGTAAGATTTTTTCAATGGTTTTTTGAATATCCTGAGTATGGAGCCCTTGGGAGATAATCAAGAATACATATGCATTAGGCAGTGATACATTTAAGCCTAAAATTCAGGAGTACGATCAAAACTAGAAGAACAAAACAGAACTGAAGCTTTCAGAAAACATTAAAGCACGAAAATAGATGTAGCTGAAATTAAAGTGAGGCATGGAGGAGGGAGAAAGGGTGGGAGGTGGGGAGAGAGACAGACAGACAGAGAGAGAATAAAGTAAGCCTAGGTCAAGCAAGGAGACAGAGAAGACAAAGTTTAGCTAGAGATGCAAGAGGAAAAGAAATTTATTAAATCCGTGTGAAATTTCAATAATTGGATTGAAGAAGGGGTTAACTAGTGACAAAATTTGGATATGACGAGCTCTGAAAAGATGGCACAGACTTGCAAGCTGAGGGAAAATGCCACTGAAGAAATAAAGAGATTAGAGGCCCAAGAAGGGTGTGAAAGTGAAGGACTTTACCATGAAAAACCCATGGGTCTGGAATAAGAACCTAAATAATACTGAAGCAAAAAAAAATTAGGACAGAAAAATGAAATAGATAAATTATTAGCAGGTAGGCAAGAAAGTTAAGGTATTCTTACATGGTTGGGTTTTCTCCAAGAACTGAAATGCAAGACTTGAAATTTGAGGAAGTACAGTTGGAAAGAATGGTAAAGATTTAGAGTAACTGCTGTGGGAAATTAAAGAGCAATCAACTAAGAATTTGAGGAAAGTACTTTTTCTAAAGGCAAAAAATAAATAAATAAAAAGGATCCATCTAAGATTGAAAGGTATATAATCTACAGTTGAGTATTTTGTTCATTTTGTTTTGTATTAATGTCTACATTAGGCCATAAATACAGGATAATCCTTTGGGAAAATCCAACAAGAAAATCCCTTTGGATAATATGCAACCCCCCATCCTCAATAGGTATTCATATGTATGTAGACATAGACACTAATTCATCATAATTCAAAAATAATCTTTTTTCCTAGAAGTAAGATAGACCTAACAGAATTTATCTAATGAGCCTATAAGTTTGTAAAGCAAACTCCAACTTTTAAAACAATTAACACTGCTGCAATTTTGGGGACAGTTTTATATTATTGTTCTAAGAAATAGCCATTAAGAATATCCTCCTACAACCCACTTACTTATTTTCAATCAGATATTCCATTTCAAGGTCAGTTTTTAACAGCATTGATTATAGTATTCAAATAAGTGAATTTTTAGTATTTCAAGTAGATTATTTAAAATATATTCTCTGGATTGAGTTCCTTGATTCAGGAACTAAATATGTTGTTTGTATGTGTATTTTCCACTTATCCTGTTTTATGCTTCCTGCTATATTTCTGAAATATCCAAACTAATCCTATTTTAAATGCCTTCCTATTGTGTGAAACATGGTGTTATACACTGTAATTAAGAAGAAGCTTACGAGAAAGGGCAGGCAGTTTCACTTACATCCCTAAGGAAGAAGAGCAAAACTAGTACAATGTCTACTTGTTTGTAATAAAAGACTTTTGCAATCAAAAGACATGAAAAGATTAGGACAACTGTAGTTTACTGAATTTGAATTCATTCTGGTATGAGAAAAGCTTAGTATGAAAACCCTGCTGCACTTATAGGAAAACATCTAATTACTTATTTTAATAAAAGTACATATTATTTTAAAGCCCTGGCTGGCGTAGCTCAGTGGATTGAGCACGGGCTGCGAACCAAAGTGTCACAGGTTCGATTCCCAGTCAGGGTGCATGTTTGGGTTGCAGGCCATAACCCCCAGCAGCCGCACATTGATGTTTCTCTCTCTGTCTCTCTCTCTTTCTCCCTTCCCTCTCTAAAAATAAATAAATAAAATCTTTTAAAAAATACACATTATTTTAGAAGTAAGATACAGATAGACTTGCTGATAGAAAATATACATGAGTAGTCACAGACCAGCTAACTTACTTTTTCTCACTTTAATATTATGATGAACTGCTAATTTTGATATTTAAAAAAAACTATCAGAATCAAATACTAAAACTAATATCTGTCAATATTAGTCTATTGAATAATTATGCAGCCTCCAGCTCCTTCAGTATTTCACTATAATTAATTTATAATAATGTTATACCATCTCCCTTAGAAGTCGACTTCCTATTTAGATATTAGTGAGAATGTTAGTTTATCAACAAATTGTCTGCCTACTAATGCATAATGGGACACTACAGGGACACTTAAAGGAAATATAAATAATGAGCTCCAGTATCTAATTACAAATTAAAGTTTAAGGAAGGACAGTCACACTTAACATCTAAATTCCTGAGGAGTCTGACATCAAACCTAGCTAAATTAAAAATAGGTACAAACATTTGCAACAGCTTAAGTATTAGGGAAATGTTATGACAGGTTTTCAGAACTTAGTAAACAACAACAATATTTATTTATTAGATCTATAGCTCATTGTTAAACATAGGATGGTTAATTATAATACCCCATTTATAGCTGTTAAAAGAAAAATATGGTTATATTCCCTTTCTTCTCATATGACTGGCAATGAATGATTATCAGGAGAATAGAATTCTTGTAGAGACCTACATAGCATATTACCAATTCATCTTAAAATTTTGATAAATCTCATATAAAATTTTAAAAAAATGATGCTAGTTATCAAGTATCAGGAAGTACCTTATTTTTGTTTCTTCACATTCTCCTACACCAGAAAAATACAAATGTAGATGAAGAATAAATTCCTCAGAATTTTGTTTATGTTGTTTTTCATAATCTGGTCAGAGATATTCTGCTCCAGTGCTTTATTTTGCTATTCTTTCACCTTAGAACTTTTAGTTCTCCATACTGCTCTATTCACTTTCCCTAAAAATATCATTTCTATGTCTTTAGTGTTTATTCATTTGTTTGGAATGTCCTTCCCCATACTACAAAACTGTAGTCATTTTCTAAATTCCAATGACATTTATCTCCTTTAATTTAAACTTCTACCACTAACTTTTTCTGTCTCCATCACTGGTTCCATCACCCACTACTTAACCACCAATGAGCTCCTACTGTATTTTACTCTGTGCATTATAGCTACTAGACAAAAAGTCCCTAGAGGGCATAGCATTCTGTCTTGGATCTCATATTTGCTCCTAACCAGCTGATTTCAATGAAAAAAAAAAGAACACATTTTATAAAGAGAATTATACAGTGTTTTTAAAAAGAAATAAAGAAAAAAAACAAAGAAGTAAACAGTGTTTTACTTTTTATTATCAGAAGAATGAATTGCTTTATTTAGTTAATCAATAAAATAAAACTAAGTTCTCCCATGGTTAAAATAAAATACCCTGAGTAGTAAAGATTATACCACATAAAATTAAAGCATCCATGAACACTAAAAATCATACTTGAGAGAGATTCAATGTTATTCCCTAGAGTCTCTTAAAGACTATACTGAAAATTACACTTTTACAATAGCTGGTAGTATAATGGTAACTTTGCCAAATACATTAATGACATTAATTTTTAAAAGATAATTCCTTTAGGAATATATTCATTGTAAGTGTAAGATTAAATTAAGCTCATAATTTTAAGTCCGTGTTTAATAGGAATACAGAATATACTTGTATTATAGACATTTTGGGAGACTGGTATGGGATAAGGTAGGTAAAATATGGTCGGAACTAGTGGTTACATTTTACCAAGGAATATGAGGTCTGTCCAGATAAAGTCCAACCACTGTTAATATAATAGGAATGGTTTACATGACATCAGTGTAAACTTGCAGCCAAGGAGAGTGGACTGGATAGTGCCTGCGTGAGCAATGACAACTTCGCTCAACTAGTCAATGGGAGTGGTACAGGTCACTGAGTGAGCACATGCACTGTGTGGCCATCACATTTAAAATGACTGAGTAGAACAACGAATCTGCATTACATTTTGAGTTAAGCTTGAATATTCATCCATGGAAACTATTTGAACAATTCCGAAGGCAGCAGCTATGGACAACTAGTGATTGGCACCTTCATCACAATGATGTGCCTGCTCATGCAGAGTTTTTTGGCAAAACATCAAATCACCCAGGTGACTCAGTCCCTCTAAGCCCAAATTTGGCACCTTTTTCTTGCTTTTCCCAAAACTAAAATCACCTTTGAAAGGGAGGAGATTTCAGGCCATCAATGAGATTCAGGAAAATATGATAGGGCAGCTGGTAGTGATTGGGAGAACTGTGTGAGGTCCCAGGGTGCCTACTTTGAAGGGGACTGAGGCATCATTATCCTACATACAGTGTTTCTTGTATTTTTTATCTTCTTCAATAAATGTCTCTATTTTTCATATTATTTGTCTATATACTTTCTGGACAGACCTTGTCTATCTCCATAAATGCATGATTTATTGAAAAATAAATCTTATTATATATAATAGATTATAATTTGTGATATAGTTTATCTATGTTAAATTAATCCTTATTAAAACCTTCCCCAGGCTTAAATTAGAGGGATATTAGTAATGAAGAGTATTCATATTTCAATGGTATATGATTTTTAATTAATAATTTCTACTGTCATGCTAAATCATTGGTGACAATTTAGAAAGCTAATTACTCAAACAACAGACATATGCACTCCCATACTCATATATTATGTACACGTGATTAAGAGAGACTTGAAATATTTGAATAAGAGCCCTGTGGTGGACTGGATAGCAGCAACCCCAAAATGTCCACATCCTGATTCCCAGAGCCTGAGAATATAGACATAGTAAAAGGTTTGGGAAGATGTGATGGCATTAAGAATCTTGAGACTAAGACACTAGCCTAGATTATTCAGGTGAGCCCAAAGCAATTACAGGGGTACTTATAAGATGGAAGTGAGACAGGAAAGAATAAGACATGAACACAGAAGCAAAGGGTGGTGCATTCTGAGGATGATGCCAAGAACCAAGGGATGTGGACAGCATCTCAAAGCTGGAAAAGGCAAAAAAATGAATTCTCACTTAGAACCTCCAAAACTCGACTCCAAGAACTCAATCATGTAGACATTAGGCTTCTGACCTCCAGAATGGCAAGATAAAAAAGCATGTGTTGCTCTAAGCCACTAAATTTTTGACTGTTTGTTACAACACAATACTAAACTAATACCAAACCCCATGACACAACCCACATACCATTATATAAGCCTGATTGAATGAGCAGCAAACAAGCAAGCTGCTAGTGATTTTACCACTAATTTAAAGGGTTTTTTCCCTCCTAAATTATTTCCTGTTAGTTTCAACACTACCTACTTAAATAAAACATCTTTTTATTTCTCTTTGATGTCAAATGACAGTCAAAATACACCTGCATAGGACTAAAGCCAGCAATAACAGCTAATAGCATATGACAACATTTTATTTTAAAAGTAAAAAAATCATAAATGCTCAAATAAGTGACATCCTTGATTGGGAAATATATGAATTGAGAAATAAGTATGTGTGAATGTATTCTCATAAGATGAGAAAGTGCAAAAGTGTGATATCTTTCTATTATGAGAAAATTGTAATTAATTGTATATTTTATGCTTCCTTTTGGTTACCAAATTTACAATCATCCCATGCCTTATTAACCACTCAAGTTTTTAGTGCTTCAAATGTCAATTTGTACTTACAAAATGTCTCATATAAAACTAAGACAATATTGAAAATTTAAAGAACTACATTTTCCCCAATAAGAAGCTTTGCTCATTTATTTTTTTCTATAATAATGAACAACTGAAAAGTATCTCTGTAAATATTTCAAATCCAATTTGACATTTAATTTCACACTTAAACTTATCACACTTTCAAGAAGGAAGTCAGTTTTTTTCCTTGATCATTTAAATATTGACAGTTTCTTATTTTATTCAGGCAGTGATATGGAAAATTATAAAATACTCAGCACAGACCTGTTTGAAATTGCTTCTTTACCAAGAAAAAAAAAACTTAAATTACTGGGATAAAAACCTGTTGTTTATTTAGCAAGAGACAAAAGATATATTTTTAGTGTAATAAAACTGGTATATTCAATATTGTTGACTAGAGCTTTTATTATCATTGGACTAACTCTTTGCAGTTCTGTGTTCTTTTCTAAAATTTCAGTAGAAATGTTCTATTTCCTTTTTTACCTGCCCTTTCTCAAAAGCTCACTGAAATGAATCTTCAAAGTTATTTCATATACCACATTATTAAGAAAGAAAAAATTGACAGTTCTCCTTCTTAAATTTAAAAGAAAAAGCCTGAATTATTGACATTTCTTTGCAAGTTCTAGTCTCTAAATTCTATATGATCTTCACCCAATCTTGTAGGAGTTAGCAAAATTCACATCTATTTTCTCACTTCTAAGCTTAGTGAGATATAAAGCAGATGGTTAGACTTTGGCTCTTTCAGGGGTAGTACAAGATCTATTCTTCATGTTGTGTTTTAATCATTAATGGCTTTTCAAAGACTACAATGGTACTTTTCTCAAGTCCCTACTTTCTTTACAATCATGTGAGGTATGTGTTACTATAGATGTATCTGGAAATGGAGCAGCCCATGTTGTGGACAGATGAAGTAGGAGATCATAATGGGGATAGGATACGTAGGAAATACTTTTAGTCACCTACCCAACAGCTATTTTTACCTCTTTTGGAAAAATCCCACTTCCCTCTACAGAGACAGGTAAAGCCAGATCCTTGCTTTCCCTGTCTGTCTTGCAGCTAGGGCATGGACCCTAACTTTGACTAAGGATGACTGAGGTATAGAGTCTGCTAGGAATTCCTTGGGAAATGTATATTCTACACACACACACACACACACACACACACACACAAAAGACTTAAGAGGAGGAGCTCTCTCGCATCACTTTAGATTAGGCAGTTGAAGTCTGGAGCAGTCATAGACATGTTAAGAGCATGAGGATAAATAAGGCTGAGGACAAGGGTCAGCACAGTGAGGATGGCAAAGTGGAAAGATACTCAGCACCTGGGTTTTGTATGAGATTGTGGGTTACTCTGAGGTGCCTCTGAACCACATCCCACTAATCTCTGGACATTGTGTTACTTTATGCAATAAATACCCTTATCACGTTGCCATGGTATGTTGGGTAATACACTACTAATCAGGAGTAACTGATACAGGTATCAGTTCCCCAGAAAAGGTGTTTTTAAAATTATTTTAGTAAAAGAATGCATAATTGCCAAGCTTACCAGGTGAGAGATAGCAATCTAAACAAAAGGAAGCTCACATAGGGAAAACATGGCATATTAATGGCACACCAAGTTATTCATATAGCTGAAGTTTATTATTTTAAAGATTGGCTAGAAAATAGATGGAATATTTATATTGTTTGGCTTGAATATAATCAATATTTTAATGTGCTCTTCATAACCATTCATTAAGAGTTCCTGCTTTTCATTATTTTAAGTTGTTAGATTTTGTGAATACATTTTTTGTGGGACATAATAAAATAATACTATGAATGGTGGTAAATATTAAATTTTCACTATGTGCTACATGTTAAATTAAAAGGTAAAAGATTTGTGTGTGAAAAGAAACCAGAATATACATGCTAAATTAAATAATTTGTGCATTCCATTTAATACTCATAAAAATCTGTTATTTGTATCTTACAAATCAGATAAGAGACTCTTTATAAAGTTAAATGCCTTCCTTAATAGCACCCAATTATAAAGTCACAAGATCAGGACAAAAATACTCATTTGATTGACACAAAGCCTGCCCACATAACCACTAACTGAATTTTTTCACAAATGGAGGACTGCTGGCATTTTGAGCACAATGATTTTTGCATTAAGCATATATTTAGCAATATTGACCTCTAGGCATTAAATGCTAGCTGTACCTTCAAGTCATTATAGCCCAAAATATCCCACAATATATGAGCACTACAGACGTTGTACTAATGAAACTTCCTTGGAAATTACATAAATAGCATTCACCCTACTTTAAACTGCTGATATTTAGCATGGACCTTATTCTTCCAAACTAGGTCTTAAAGGTTCCTTCTCCTCAAGTCTTTTCCATCTTCTGGCTGGTACCTAAAATTCCATATTTGACTCTCAGAGAGATAAAAGAGCATCTTTGTTAGTTAACATTATAGAGGACAAAGGTCTTAGCTTAGGTGGGCTTGTGAATTTGGTAAATTGTGAAATATGAATGCAAGTTTCAAAGGTTTACCTAAACATAAGTGTAAGTAACACAGGTTATTAAGTGCTTCTCTACAGTAGACACATGTCATGAGAATTCAATCTTCATAAAAGTAATTACTGCTCTATCAAAGAAAAGGTCTAATGTAATACTTTAATGCTAATAGAAAATTAGTAAAAGTAGCTATGGAGGCCTAAAGAAATATAAATTAAGCCTCATAACATTTCCAGGAAGACATATAAATTCACATATTTTTTCACACTACACCAATGCTTGTTCTTCTTTCCCCCACAATTAAGAAATTATTGAGAAATAGTATAATTTAATCTAACAAATCATGTTACCATAGTATGTATCAGAGTATAATTATTTTCTGTATTTCAAGATCTGATATTTTAACTGCATAGGTTATATTTAATTAAATTATAAGAAAATAGATGGTAATAAAAAAGTTTTTAAAAAGCATATCTTTTGAAGTTCATCACTTATAGACATTAATGATTGCATTTTTAAACATTCTTATAGATTTTTATATGTAGGAAAAATACATATAAACTTGTTTTCTTAAAGTATTCAATGTACTGCTCTGTACATTGTCTTCATTTTTTTACTCAAAAATATTTTCTGCTTCACCTTTCTATTGGTAAGTCTAATTACATAAAATAAATTTAACATGAACATGGTAGAACATTATATAAAATTTCCACATATTTTAAAGTTTTAAAAAAGGGGAAGTATCTTGCCCTGGTTGGTGTGGCTAAGCTGATTGAACTCCAGCCTGTGAACCAAAGGTTGCCAGTTCAACTCCCAGTCAGGGGACATGCTTGGGTTGTGGGCCAGGTCCCAAGTAGGGGTCACATGAGAGGCAACCACATTGATGTTTCTCTTTACCTTTCTCCCTCCCTCCTCCTATGTCTAAAAATAAATAAATAAAATCTTTAAAAGGGGGGGAAGTGTTTTAATGTTATAATATAAGTAATAGTTAAGTTGAAAGCGGCAATAAACAACTCCGTAGGTAATCTTTGGTCATTTGTTTTATTATTTAAAAGAAAATAATGAATAAAAGTGAGATTTCACAAACAAATTGGTTTTTATTTTTAAAATTTTTAATTCTTTATTTTTATCAATTTACACTATTATAGATGTCCCTATTCCCCTTCCCCTGCTTTTGCCACCTCTCCCAATCCCCCCTCCCTCTGACATATTGTTTTTTAAACCTTTGTATGAACTTAGAAAAAATGGCCTCCAAACAGTGTCAAAATTTGTACCTCAACCTTACTTTTATCCCAAACCCTAACTACAAGGCCTGAAAGTTCTGTGGCTGCCATATAAATGATTATTATGGGGACAATAATCCTGTGCATAATGTGCACAGAAACGTGGGTGGGGAGCAGAGTAGATGGAAGCTACACTAACCCCCTCTCAGGACCAAATTGAAAATATAACTAAATTATAGGAAAATAATCCTGAATAACCAACTGAAGACTAGCTGGAGAGAAGCCATATGACCAAGGACTTAATGGAAAAAACCTCACAACCACATCAACATTGGTAGGAAGTGCAGAGTTTTGAGGGCTGACTGGACTTCAATGGGTAATAGCTGAGGTTCCAGAGGGATATTTCAGTGGCCAGGGGAGTTATTCCTAGGGTCTAAATCCCAAACTGAGCTCCCTAGCTTAGAGCACCAGAACCAGGAAAGCAACCCAAATAATATCTGGCTATGAAAAGCAGTGGGGTTTCTGTCCACCAGGGTCAATGACTAGAGACACAGACAGCCTCTTAAGGGCCAACACACAAAATTCTGTTTGCAGCCGCTTAATCCTGGCCTTTGGCAGAGAGCAAGCAGAATGGACTAGAGATGCATGAAGAGAGTCTAAGGTTGGTGGCTCTGGGAAGAGAGCTGAAAATCAGCCACCATGATCCACATGGTCAATCATTTCCAATACTATAGAAGTCATCTTTTTAGGCAGAGCACTACCCTCCATGCAGTATCAGTCTGGGGAGAAGCAATAACCCCACCCACAGGAGTCCCTCTCACCCCACCCTGTAGTGCTTTAGCCCTATTGCTGAGGAACACAGCAGGAGCCTACATCAGAAACAGAGCCTAACAGAAAGCCTGCTGGCCAATGCAGATCTCTGGTAGCTCTGAGACTTTAGCCAACACTCCCTAGAACCTGGTGCTGGTAAAGCTTCCCTGGGTGCTCAGCTTAGTTCTTTTTGTACACACCCAGGCCCAGGACAGGGAGCTACGGTTTTCTCAGGTCCAGTCACAGGCAGCATCTGACATAGGCCTCACCAGAGTCTTGCAGACTTACTTAATACATAGAAACAAACACAAAGCCAAAATTACGATAGCCAAAAGTAGAACACAAAGAAACAGGCCCCAAATGAAAGAACAAGAAAATTCTCCAGAAGAGCTAAGTGAAATGGAGACAAGAAAGTTATCAAATATAGAGTTCAAAGTAATGATTACAAGGATGCCTGATAGCATAAAAAAAGACATGGAAATCAAAAAAAGGAACAGTCAGAAATAAATAATGTAATATTTAAAATAAATAATACTCTGGAAGGAATAAACAGTAAGTTAGATGAAGAGGATCAAATCAGCATTTGAAAGACAAACTAGAATAAAATACCCAATTAGAACAGTAAAAACAAAGAAAAAAAATTTTTCGTTTTATTTTAAGGGAATTTTGTGGCAACACAAAGCATAACATCATCCACATCACAGGAACACCAGAATGAAAAGAGAGAGAGCAAGGGATCAAGACCTTATTTAAAAAAATAATGACCCAAAACTTCCCTAACCTGGTGAAGGAAAAGACAAACAAATCTAGGAAGCACAATGAATCCCACACAAGATGGACTCAAAGAGGCCCACACCAAGACACATCATAATTAAAATTGCAAAGGTTAAATACAACAGAGAATCTTAAAAACCACAACAGAAAATCAGTTAATTACTCACAAGAGAGCTCCCATATTACTGTCATCTGATTTATCAACAGAAACATTTCAGGCCAGAACGGATTGGAATGAAATATTTGTGTTGAAGAGCAAGGACATACAACTAAGGTAATTTTACCTAAAAAGTCTATCATTTAAAATTGAAGAAAAAATAAAGAACTTTCCAACAAGAAAAAGCTAAAGGAGCTTGATAACACTAAATCAGTATTGAAAGAAATGTTAAAAGGCTTGCTAGAAGAAGAAGGAGAAAGAAGAAGAAGAAAAATGAGAAGGTGAAGAGGAAGAAAAAGAAGAAGAACAACAACAACAAACAACAATAACAACCACAGAAGAAAATAGTTTAAAAATAAAGTGGCAATAGATACATATATCTCAATAATCACAATAAATATTAAATGCTCCAGTAAATATAGGGTAGCTAAATGAATAAGAAAGCAAGATTCATATACATGCTGTCTTCAAGAGACCCACTTCAGAACAAAAGATACACATAGGCTAAAAGTAAAGATATGGAAAAATATATTTTATGCAAATGGAAAGGAAAAAAGCTAGGGTATCAATACTCATATCCAACAAAATAGACTTTAAGATCAAGACTATATAATAAAAGGCAAAAAAGGACAATACATAGTGATAAAGTGAATAATCTGAAAAGAGCGTATAACCTTAGTAAACATTTATTCACCCAACATAAGAGTGCTTAAATATATAAAGAAAATATTAATGGACCTAAAGAGAGAGGTCAAAAGAAATACAGCCATAGTAGGGGATTTTCATCCCATTCACTTCAGTGGATAGATCTTCCAAGCAGAAAATAAGCAAGAAGATAGTGAATGACACACTAGATCAAATGATTTCATAGATATCTTCAGAACATTGCATCCCAAAGCTGCAGAATATACACACTTTTCAAGTGAACATGGAATGTTTTCTAGGATAGACCACATGTTAAGATACAACATAAGTCTCAATAAATTCATGAAGATTGAAATCACATCAAGCATCTTTTCCGATCACAATGCTGTGAAACTAGAAACCAATCACAAGAAGAACACTGAAAAATATACAAATACATGGAAGCTAATCAACATGTTATTAAAAAATGAATGGGTTAAAAATAAGATAAGAAGACACCTTAAAATAAATGAAAAGGAGAACACAACCCAAAATCTGTGGGACACAAGGAAATCAGCCCCAAGAGAGAAATTCATAGCATTACAGGCCTATCTCAAGGAACAAGAAAAAGCTCAAATATGCAATCTAATTTTACATTTCAAGGAATTTGAAAATGAAAAATAAACAAAGGCCAAAGTAAAATAAAGAAAAATAGTAAAGATCATCATAGAAATAAACAAAATAGAGTCTAAAAAGGCAATACAAAAGTTCAATGAATTCAAAAGCTGGTTCTTTGAACATATGATTGACAAAACTTTAACCAGGCTAATCAGAGAGAGAGAGAGAGAGAGAACGCAGATAAATAAAATATGATATAAAAATTATCATATTTTATCAAATAAAAATTAGTTATGAAGAGGAAAAGTAACGACTGACACCAAAGAAATACAAAGGATTGTAAGAAAATTATGAACAGCTAAAGTCCAACAAACTGGAAAATCTGGATGAAATAGATAAATTCCTAGAAACATATAATACTTCCAAAACTAAATCAGAAAGAATCAAAGACTCTGAACAGACTGATTACAACTAGTGAAACTGAAGCAGTAATCAAAAACTCCCATAATAAATGCTCTGAACTGGATGACTTCACAGGTGAATTTTACTAAAAATTTAGAGAAGATCTAATATCAATCCTTCTCAGCCTATTCCTAAAATTCAACAGGAAAGAAGATTCTCAAGCTCATTTTATAAGGCCAGTATTATCACAATTCCAAAAACATATAAAGACACTACAAGGAAAGAAAATTATAGGCCAATATCT
The DNA here is from genome assembly GCF_004126475.2 of Phyllostomus discolor. Taxonomy (NCBI): domain Eukaryota; kingdom Metazoa; phylum Chordata; class Mammalia; order Chiroptera; family Phyllostomidae; genus Phyllostomus; species Phyllostomus discolor. Next base: position 77,719,294 of record NC_040906.2, on the reverse strand, counting down.
CAGATGAACATAGGTGCTAAAATCATCATCAAAATATGAGCAAAACAAACACAGTGATACATCAAAAGATCATGCACCATGATCAAGTGGGATTACTCTGGGGATCCAAGTTGTTACAATATTCACAAATCAATTAGTATGATATACCACATAAATAAAACAAAAGAAAAAATATCACATGATCATATCAAAGTAGGCAGACAAAGCATTTGATAAAATCCAGAACTCATTTACGATAAAAATTCTCAGCAAAATGAGAATAGAGGAAACGTACCGAAATGTAATACAGGCCATATGTGACAAACCCACTGACAGCATCATATTAGCAGGCAAAAACTACACACATTCTCCTCAGATCAGGAAAAAGACAAGAATGTCTGCTTTTTTCTCTGTTGTTCAGCATAGTACTGGAAGTCCTAGCCACAGCAATCAGGCAAGAAGAAGAATGAAAGGCATCCAAATTGGAAAGGAAGAAATAAAATTATATTTGCAGATGACATGATACTGTAAATAGAGAACCCTAAAGACACCACCAAAAAAATACTAGAACTGATGAATGAACTTAGTAAATTTGTAGGATGCAAAATTATTATCTTGAAATCAGTTGCATTTTTGCATTTTTATATGCCAATAATGAACTATCAGAAAGGGAAATTAAGAAATAGTCCCATTCAAAATAATTTCAAATAGAATAAAATATCTAGGAATAAATTTTATAAAGAATGTAAAAGACCAGTACTCAGAAAACTATAATAAACTGAAGAGAGAAACTGAAGAAGATATAAATAAGTGGAAGCATATACTGTGTTCATGGATAGGAACACATGTTTAAGAATTAACATTATTAAAGTGTCTATACTACCCAAAGCAATCTATAGATTTAGTGCAATTTCTATTAAGATACCAATGATGCGTTTCACACAACTAGCACTGGTATTTCAAAAATTCATACTGAGTCACAAAATACCCCAAATAACAACAGCAATCTTGAAAAAAGGAAAAAAGTTGGAGGAATCATGCTGCCTAATATCAAACTATAGTATAAGACTATAGTAAACAAAGAAGTATGGTACTGGCATAAAAAACAGACACCTATAGCAATGGAACAGAATAGGGAGCCCAGAAATAAACCCTCACATTTATAGTCAATTAATGTTTGACAGAGAAAACAAGCAAATATAATGGATTAAAGATGGTTTATTAAATAAATGGTGTTGGGAAAATTGGACAGATATATGACAAAAAATGAAACTGTGACACATAAGAATAAATTAAAAATGGATTGAAAACATAAATTTTAGACTCAAAATCATAAATATCCTAGAAAAAATAGTCAGTAAAATCTCAGGCACTGCTAGTAGCACTTTTTCCCACTGATATGTGTACTTGGGGAAAAGGGAAACAAAAGAAAAATAAACAAAAAGGATTACGTAAAACTGAAACTTTTTGGCACAGCAAAGGAAACCATCAACAAAACAAAAACACAGCACACTGAAAGGGAGAACACATTTGCTGATACATTGGATAAGGGGTTAATATCCAAAATTTACAAAGAACTTACAAAACTCCACGCCAAATAAACAAACAATCCAACTAAAAAAATAGGCAAAGGACCTGAACAGCCGCCTCTCCAAAGAGGACATGTAGATGGCCAATAGATATGTGAAAAAATACTCAGTATCACTAATAATCAGAGAAATGCAAATTGAAATCACAGTAAGGGATCACCTAACACCTGTCAGAATGGCAATCATCAATAAATCAACAAATAGCAAGTGCTGGTGAGAATGTGGAAAGGGGAATCCTTTGCATTCTTGGTGGTAATGCAGATTGGTGCAGCCACACTGGAAAGCAGTATGGAGTTACCTCAAAAAACTAAAATTGGTAGTCCCTATAACCCAGTGATTTCACTTCTGGGAATTTATTAAAAAAAACCTGAAACACTAATTTGAAAGATTATAAGCACCCCTATGTTCATTGCATCATTATTTACAATCACCAAGATATGGAAACAGCCCAAGTGTTCATCAGTAGATGAGTGGGTAAAACAATTATGGTACATTTACACAACTGAATACACAATAGCCATAAAAATGAAGAAAATGTTACCCTTTGCAACAGCATGGGTGGACCTAGAGAATATTATGCTAAGTGAAATAAGCCAGTCAGAAGAAGGTGAATACCATATGATTTCACTCATATGTGGAATCTAATGAACAAACTTAACTAACAAGCAAAATAGAGACAGATTCATAGATAGAGAGCAGGTTGACAGCTCTGGGGAAGTATGGGGCAAGGTTTGAGGGTGGCGGGATGAAGCAAAAAAGAAAAAAATAAGAAAGATCTCATGGCCATGGACAACAGTAAGATGACTGTGGGAGGGAGGAGGTGAAGGTGAATGAGAGTGTAAGGAGGATAGATTGTAATGGAAAATTAATACAATAAAAACCATTAAAAAATTAACAATGTTTTTATTAATTGAATAATGTAGCTCCTTTTTCCTTTACATTTTTATCTTCAGATATTTCAATCATCTTTTCAATCAAATTTTTACAAAAATAATCAAAATTAATCAAGACTCTTTTTAAATTTTGATGAAAAGTTCATTATCTTCATTAGCTTAGAAAAGTTTCATTAAATCTCATAACTTGTTGAAAGTGCCATGAAAAGTGCATGGTGTCAAATTAGGGGAAATCTCCCTCTAGGTTTCTATTATATATGAACTTCAAGATCTGGTAAAGATTCTTCATAGACTAGTTTCTTGTTTCCTCCTCACTACCCACATACTGCCAATGTTCTTAAGCATATTCATATTGTGATCTGACTCTTGACCCTGCCTTTATGTATCATGATGTTGGATATGTCAGCACAGTGACTAGAAGCCAATTATGCACTATAGTGGTCATAAATAACTATATAGAAGTGACTGAATAACAAGTTATCTCTCTAAACACAAATTATATATACAATGTACTCAATTCCCTCAAATCAGGTCCCAAAATGCTCACAGTCACCCCAATACCTAAGTCATTCTCATCTCTATTCACACCTTTCTCAGTAATAACCACCACAGTTCACCAATTTACTCAAATTTTGCTTTCAGAATTCTAACTACATCCACCTGGTTTGGTTTCATAGAGACAGAATGAGAAAGAGTCCTTGGTGGTTGATATTTAATTTACAATAAATATTTTTGCCAGAAATCTGGGACTTTTTCTAAACCTCTGCTTCTCAATCAACACATATATTTAATAGTTCATTAAGTTATGGTAATTTTATTTCCTACTTCCTATATAGCAATAAAATATCTTCTTTCCATGCCTATTGGAACCTCCCAAATTGAAGTCAAGCGTACGCTTCCATTCCTATTGAAACATCCAAAATCCAAGCCAAGAGCAGCCTTATTCCTCATTAAGTTTTCTTTCATTTGATTCATTCTCTACAGTGTGATTCACTTTTAGACTACATCTTACCATTTAAAATCCCTGCCTAAATTCTTCAAAAAATTAGAAGTGTCCTAAAACGTACAACCTTAGTTAACATTTTGCAAAGGATTGTCAGGATTGAAGCCTTGTTCAACATTCCTTACCCACGTCCTCAAACTCAGGGATCTAGTGCAAATGAACTAATTTTTGGTCTTTTACTACAATAAGCTTTTTTTTTCTCTCAATGTCTTGACTAATATGTACCTTCAGCTTAGATCACTCTTCTCTTCTCACCAATCTCTTATACCAGATCTATCTCATGCCTCAATTTAAAATGATATCTTCTGAGAGGTCTGACTCAATGCAGTTTTCAGTAGTAGGCTATATTTCTGCTCTCATACATTGTCCAATTATCTACCTTTTGCTCTAGACAATAAGCTTAAGTAGGAACTATATCTTTTTCACCATATTCTAAAAGTATACATTGAGTATATATATTGAGTATGTATATATGTATACACACATATATACATATATATACACATGTATACATATATACATATATATGTATATATACACACTCAATAACTATTTATTGGAATATATAAAGAAACTGAAATAATGGGAATATTTAAAATCAGACATAATGGGACATTTTACTGGCTTTAGTAAAAATTTTCTTCCTAAGTAGTTTCCTCATGTATAGAAGTGTAATAGTATTAACTTCATGGCTATTTTATTAAAATTAATATATTATATACCCTGGCTGGCATAGCTCAGTGGATTGAGCGCAGGCTGCAAACCAAAGCATCACAGGTTCAATTCCCAGTCAGGGCACATGCCTGGGTTGCAGGCCACAGCCCCCAGCAACCGCACATTGATGTTTCTCTCTCTTTCTCCCTCCCTTCCCTCTCTAAAAATAAATAAATAAAATCTTTAAAAAAATTCTTAAAAAATATATATAAGCATTATGCTAAGTGAAATAAGCCAGGTGGTGAAAGACGAATACCGTATGATCTCACCTTTAACAGGAACCTAAAGAACAAAACAAAGAAACAAGCAAAATATAACCAAAGACACTGAAATAGAGAATAGTCTGACAGTGTTCAGAGGGGAGAGGAGAGGGAATTTCAGGGGAAAAGGGGAAGAGTTTACAGGAAGAAGTATAAAGGGCACATGGATAAAAACTAGGGGTGGGTGGAAATGGGAGGGAGGAGGAGAGGGCAGGGAGTAAAAGATAGAAAATTGTACTGCAACAACAATTAAAATAAAAATATTTTTAAAAATTATATATTATATATAAATTGTTAACAGTATGTGGCACACACACTGGGAACACTAAAAAATGAAGTGTATTATTACTTACTATAAAATAAAAAAAATCTTATCTCTTCAATCCTCTAAAGCATATTAACTTTGGACAGTTGAAAACAGCCTCAATTATTTTATTGGTCAAGCCACTATTCAAGGAATCCTAATTATTATCATTTTTTTCCCTGGTTCAATGGCTTACTACACTGGAAACATTTGTCAATGGACACTTTGATGGGGCTGGCATCTTGGCCAATAGTAAAATCCTATTCTGTACTTCCACTGTGATATTATTTTCTCATTCTCATATGTTTTAGGTTCTTCACCAAGATTTTCTCTTCCATATTATTTTCACAAGAAATAATAACCTCTGGTGAGGATGCTATCAGAATGACTAGCATGCATATAAAAAAGAATTAATTTTCTCTAATTTATTTTTCTTTCCTTAAGAACTAATCCATTTTCACAATTAGTGTTGTTTTTTTTTTTTTTTTTAAGTCAAATTCTGCCAGCTGAAATTGCCACAGAATATTGGCCCACTTGGTGGGCAACAGTTATTCACATACACATACAGGATTTGATTAGTGAAGAAAATAGACTGACAGTTGTAAGAGGGGAGGTTGGAGGTGGGGACAGATTTGAAGAAGGTGAAGGGATTAGTCAAAGAACACGAAGGATCCATGGACATGGACTGGGTGAGGGACTGATTATGAAAGTCGGAGGTGGGCTGGGTGGAGGGGCGACCAAGGGGGAAAAGTGGGACAATTGTAATAGCATAAAAATAAAATGTTTAAAAATATAAAAAGGAGTAGGCAAATAAAAACAGTAATATATAAATTGAGGTAAATAGACTATATAATTTTACACAAAAATACCTATTTTATTTGGTTCAAATTATCTTTCTGTGAGCTTGAAAATGTTGTACCCTTATTAAATTGAAATCACTATGTTGACTATTTTGACAATATAATCATATAGTTCATTGGTGACCATTAGGCTCGCTGGTAGAATCACAGTCACAGACACATCCTAATGTTGTAAAAAAGAGTCCTCAATGTAATTTTTAAAAATCTACTGGCTGTAAATAACAATAGAGATTAAAATTTTATTTCAACTACCAAAACTTGCTTTACTGACCAATTTCCATGAAGCCAATTAAATGTATATAAACAAGGTTATGAAAACAAAATTCTAATCATTCATTAAAAAATAACCTGTATATGTCTTAGAAATATAAATTGAGCCAAATAATTTAAAAAAGGTTTATCTTTCATTTCACAACTCTAGAGAAAATGCTAAATAGTTCTTTTTACAATATCTCAGTGCTTTCCTACAAATTTTTTGTATTTAATTGCCTTACAAAGATTATTTTTAGTTTCAATTCTGTCTTTAAATATAATGAGTAAATGTCATCCTAAGAGGGAAAGAGAATGTTCGAAGAAAAAGATGCACATACTAAAGTACCTAAAACTTCAGGTTCACAAGTAAAATGTCTTGATTATTATTATTTCTTATGCAACTTCAGTTAAGCCAAATAAAGTAGTTCTATAAAGTAAATTAAATGATAATTTAATAAGTATGTATTTTCTTCCTCTGTAGTTCATCCTAAAACATTAATAATATATATTTTTCCTTTCTAAAAGTATTTAAAAAGTATTTATGATAAAGTATGAAGAATACTGGATTGGATCATATCCCTACCACTTAAATTTAGGAGAAAATAAAAAGCTGATATGACTTTGAGTATGTTATTAGTTTTATGTCTGGTTTTTTTTGTCAGAGTATTTTCATGACTGATGCAGGAAATGATGGTACTGTGAATGTATTTGTGGGCCTTATGAGGAAGTAATTTCAATGCAGTATGACCACTAAGGGAAAAGACCCATCACAAATATTTCAGAGTAAAAGTAATACTATAGTTATTAATCAATAAATATTTGCATAGATTTCTTTTTTAAACTTTTTTACATTTTTATTGTATTTTACCATTACCATTTATCCCCCTTACCCTCTTCCATCCTGCCCATCTCCCACTCCCTCCCAGTCACCACACTGTTGTCCCCGTCCATGAGTTCTTTCTTTTTCACTCGATCCCTCCACCCCCTCAATCCATACCAGAGCTGTCTTGCCATAAGTTTGTATGAACCTGAATAGCCTCAAGACAATAAAAATTCAGTAATAAGATCAAGCATGAATTAAAAATGACAAACCAATTTTCCAATTAGACTAGTCATCTTTTCATAAGTCTTTGGTGGAAATATATATTTCAGTCAGCCATAGAGGAAACACAGCCATCCTATCATTGAGGAATCATACAGTCTGAATCAGTTCCACTGCTTGCTTCCAAAGTCCAATCCAGAAAAAATATTATCAAATATTCATCCACAAAATTTCTGTGGATTCTCATAGAAATCCTTCACCCAAGTGAAAGACATTTCACCAAATAAAATGGGAGGGAGGGTCACATTTAACATAAAATTGAAAAAATGCCTATAAATGAGCAAAGATAAAAGTGAAGTGCTTGAGTAACTGGAGCAGTATCACAGGATTCTGATGATTTATATGCAATAAATAAAGTTGTATTAATAAAATTTATTTCTTCCGATTGTTCTATCTTTTATCTCCTTTCTTTCAAAGACCTCATGGGGTTTTATTTTTTGAAATTCTTTCTCTAAGCAGAAAGAATCAAGCAGCTGCTGGAGATAAAATGAGCATTGCCAGCACATATTAAAACTATCACCTGATGGAACCTGGGGATCACCATTAGGCCTTCAAGCAATAACCTGTAATATAATTGTGTAACTCAAATATCAATTAATTTTATATTACTGTCACACCTGACACTAACAGCTAACAATATTTCTTCATGCTGCTATCTTAATTGCAATGTGCATGTGCCAAACATGAATATCTCAAGATCAAAGTATGTCTTATAAGAAAAAAATATCTAAGCTGCAAGTTGAGATTTATTAGAAATCTATAAATCTAATGGTAGATTTTTATTTTATTTTAAAGTAATCATTGGCATTAATGCAGAATTTATATCTGTATTAGTTAAGGTAATTTTGTATCATTTGGATATTTAAGAATATATTTATGCTTAGTGATTTTCTATAAAATAATTACACATGTGAATTAAATACAAAAAGGAACTATATAGAGCTGGACAAAAGTAGGCTTACAGTTGTTCATATGGAAAACAGCACAATAATAAATAAATAAATGATACAAGATTCAACATCATTATTTTAAGATGGTTGGGGTGGTGGGGGATCCAAAGAAATGGGATTTTGATTGAGGTTAACATTATTCAGTCCAGTAGTTATGCAGGATTGGAAAAGACAACTGAGATAAGAATGATTAGAGGATTTGTAGAATATCATAAGGAAATAGACTGCCAGGGAAAGACAGTGCAGGTGGTATTTGTTGTAAGAGTAATGAGAAAAAGGAAGAGAATCTTTAAAGGTGAATTGATGAATGCTGCCATTAAAGAAAAAGACATTAAAATTAATGATGGTGGACTGTAAAAAATTGTTTTTCTTTTCTGATTGTCCTTTTTTATTTTAAAAATATGTTTTAGACCAAGTAAAAGCATTTTTCTTAAACCTTCTTAACCCATGGGTAGACTTCTGTTTCTCTGGAAACCCTCTGAAACAATATACAAATATTATTAATATATATGGAATATTCAATTATTATGAGAAAATATTTAACTTTCATCAAAATGTAATAGGCACCCCTGACCTTAATAAGCCTATAGGCACTGATTATTTTTACATTTCAACCACGTATACTATAATAATATGGCTGTTGCAAGCATAGACAGAACAAGCCTGATGGACTGAAAGTTCTTAAGAAAAAAGAGCATTTTTCTTCTACATGTTTATTTGCCCAAGTATATAGTATCATGGTTTTTAAATAGCTAATGGAAGTCAATGAATGCTGTTTGAATGAATGAATGAATGATGAATAAGAACAAAGGGCCAGATGGTCTAATCAAGAAGGGTCGTGGTTTCTTTTGTAGTATTAGAATATTAAACCTCACCAATAAACACATTAAGCCTGAATGTTCTTCAATCAAAATCAACTAAGAAATTAACTTCATTACATCAAACTCCTAGAGAACTGTCTATAATATTTATGTGATTGATATGATTAAAAATATATGACATGTAGTTGCAAATATAGCTAGGGAAAACTGAAGCAGAGAACACAAACTAGGAGAATAGTTAATAGTAAATATTGACCCAAGTAGGTTCCCATGAGTTTAGGAAAACAAAGAACGTGGCTTTTTAACTCAAAACTTCCATATCATGTTATATTTATTCATCAAACACATTTATTGAGCACCTATTATATAGCAGATCCTAGGTTATAAGTGGGGCATACAAAAATACAAAGTGTTAATTATCTACAACCTAAGCTATCTCATAGTCTAGTGGATCATGACCATCAGCAAATCAAATGATTACCTGTGGAGGTATGAACAGATGAATTGTCAACAGAGGAGTGAAGGATAACAATGAAGTGCTCCTGGTTTATGGAGCCACTGTGCTCAGTTTGGAAAACTGATAGAAGGTTTAACTGATTTATTTCGAAAACTCTCTCTGTTTTTTTCCATCTTTCAGCTATTAATTTAGTGATTCTTTAATTCCTCCTTCCCATTACTCTATTAAACTATAATAAGCCTGGATTTCCTTTGGCATTTGGAAAGACAAAATTAGGAAGTAAGTGATAAGAACATAATTAAATATACATCTCTGTTATAGTCAACATATTTGGGCATTTGACTTCTCATGTACATAATCATGGGGAGGACATGTCTCTCTATGTTGGTGGAATACTTCAACATGCCTTCATGACTTGATAATTGAGCACTAATACACAAATTTTTTGTATCTTTCACAATGAGTTATACTTATTGGCTCTATCATTGGAGAAAGTATGTTTAAGGGGAGATGAATTTATTCAGACAAAAATCCATTCACTTTGTGGGACACAAAATGTTTCATGTTTGAGCTGAATTGCAAACTCTTTTCTAAAGCAGTCATTTTCAACCATTGTGCTGCAAGGATTTTTAGAACATGAAATATCTGACTATTTAGTCATGGGCACTGACCTCTTTTCTTTTTCATTGTCATATAAAAAAAGGCAACAGCCAATACAACAATAGCCATCTAGTGTCAAGGAATCAAAATTATACCTATTTTTTGTCAAATGGGCAAAATATATAACATATTTTTGGTGTTCCAAAGAATTTTAGTAAGTACTTTATGTATGCCATAAGATGAAAGAGGTTGAAAATCAGTGCTCTAAAGAATATAGAACAGGACTTTCAATTGAAGTGGATGAGAAAATTGATTGTGAAACTTGAAATTCAGATTAGTGGTTATACTTTCCATTCTCTGTTAGAATATTATGATGCAGCTTCAAAAATGTACAAGCTGAGTAATTGGGCTAGCAATGTACTTTCTGAAAAACTCTTGAGCCAGAAGAGCTGAAATAACTGAGTTTGGACAAAGAATTTTGGACAAAAAAACAACATTGATTTTTTTTTCTTTTTAAGATGCATATATTGCTCAGCACAGCATGAGTTATACTGAAACAAAGATGTTTTAAGTCTTGAAGAGGTCTTCATGCTGTCCTTAGTGGATTTAAGAGAGGCTGTAGGAGGAACAAATGGTGCTATCCACATACTTTTTCATAAGGGAAATATCATTTCAAGTAGGAGAATTGTATTATTGCTTGCATCAAGCCAGAATTACAAGTTCCCCAATATATGCAGATTAATCTTCGTATGTATATGCACATACATTTACCACTGAGCATACTTAAATACTGTAAATGCAGCCCCGATGCTCAAACAAGAATTTACATCAGAGGTTTTTTCTCTGTTGTAAAAATAAAAGTAATTTATATCATTTAAAAAAATTTCTGCTGGCTGATGTAGCTCAGTGGATTGAGTGCAAGCTGCAAACCAAAGGGTTGCCAGTTTGATTCCCAGTCAGGGCACATGACTGAATTGGCCAGGTAACCACATGACAGGCAACCACACATTGCTCTTTTTCTCCCTCTCTTTCTCCTTCCCTCCCCCTCTCTAAAAATAAATAAATAAAATCTTTAAAAATTTAGATTCCCATGGGAATCTTTTTTTTATGCCTGGTCACCATAAGCAGGTAAGCAAAAATGAACATCTGTCTACTCTGTCAGTGTGTAACAGCCCTAAGCAGCTTCCTATTCTTGACTATTTTTAGACAATTGAGGTAGTAAAGTTTATATTTCAAAATCAATAAGACCTATCAAAGCAAAGGAAATCTATCTTACATTCTGCTGAAAGGGAAGTGAACCTTAATGAAACCCACTATACATTAACTAATGAGAAATAGTTACATTGTTTAACAGGCTAAGAAATTAGCCTAATTTGTTGAAAAAAAAGTTACCATAGATGTACGCTAATATAAAGCACAGATAAACTATTTACTCATCTAATAAAATATATCTAAACAAAAGACATTAATAAATTAGTATTGCAATAATCCTCACACACATACATCCCATTGGTTATTAAAAAAAAAATTATAGCACCAGAATGAGTTTTTATGCCTTCTAGAAAAAAAAATAAAATATCATTCATGGATTATTCCCACGTTTTAGTTTCATCTCAGATGTAGTTGATGAGATATTTTTAATGAATGGATAAATTTTCTATCAATTAATCTTGTGAAAATATGAATTAATTATTAAAATGGATTTTAAAATAGAATCAATTGTATACTGACATCTGTAATTGGGATTATTATTGGGATTATATTATAAGTGGAATTGATCACAAATATTTGGGGTCATCTTTATTAGAAAAAAATTTTTCTTCCAAATATTATTGTGCATCTGCTTCAAGCCCATTCTGCTTAAGAAACTTAAAAATGATGAAAAAGCCAAGAGATCTCTGGTTTCATAAAATTAACATAGTAAATAAAGTCAGTATGTTAGAAGGTGGCACATTAGAGTTGCCAGATAAAATATAGGATTTCTAAATTTATAAAAGTAAATTTTGCCCTGGCTGGCGTAGCTCAGTGGATTGAGCATGGGCTGCGAACCAAAGTGTCACAGGTTCTATTCCCAGTCAGGGCACATGCCTGGGTTGCAGGCCATGACCCCCAACATCCACACATTGATGTCTCTCTCTCTCTTTCTCCCTCCCTTCCCTCTCTAAAAATAAATAAATAAAATCTTTTAAAAAAAAGTAAATTTTAATTTCAGGTAAGTGAGAAATATTTCATAGTAATGAAATTTCTCAGAATGATGACAATACCTAGTCACTACTACAATCCCTGTGTGGGCTGTCCCTATAGAACCATATTTCATGATGGCAAGTACCTTCAACTACTGATTTTTAAAGAAAAGTTGATCCTAATGCTTTTAGGGGGGAAAGGTGATTTTTTTTTCTGTTTCAGATATAAATTGGTCTTTCTACTACAAGGAAAATATTTCCACCAGTTATGCAGTCTATGGCCTTAGAGTTAATACATCCTTAGAAGAAAGTAGTTTAGTCATCTCTCAGCAGAATCCAAGATAGTGTAGCTTTCTTTCAAATAAGCACTTTTGTTTTAAAGATGCCAGAAAACTAGTTCTAGTTGGACTAAGAGTAAATAATGATGAGATTACATGCTTTAGTCAAAATTGGAGAGGTTATATTGAATAATACTCTTCTGAGTATATGCAAATTAATCTGTTGCAATTATAAAATTATATACATTTATTTAATCCTTAGATATGAAAAATGACTGCCTTATTTAAAAAAGACAAATTTCTAAATGACATATAAATTGCTCAGAGTTCTGCAGGTTTTCATTTGTTACATAATAGAAGTTTGCATCTAAATTTTAAATCAGACAAAAACAAATATTTTTAACTTCAAAATGTATGCATATTAGAGACATTCTGTTGCCTGAGTTTGCTGGATAAATGTTCCCTCCCTAGTCCTTTCTCTTTTGCATGTAATCACAGTTTTACTGCTATTAATTCCTTTCCAAATAATTCTATTTGCTTTTTTTTTTTTGGCTTGGAAATAAGAATGATAAACATTTTATATGGCACAATGAACTACATAGCTAAACAAAAACCAAGACGTCACCAGCCATAAATGAAAAAGCCAAGAAGTTATTCCCAAAGCCATTCAGTTAGTGGGTGATGCCATGCCCTTGCAGACACAATGATTAATGACACATTCTGTTTCCTCATATATAACAGCAAGAGTATTACATGATGAAAATACTGTATCATATAATAACTAAAATGCATTAAACTATGAAGCCACAATGATAAATATATATATGAAATAACCAACCTAGATACAATTAATTTTGAGTTTGAATAAGGAACATTCATTTTTGACAAACAAAACAGAGCAAGTACCAAAATAAAAGCCATGGTAGAAAACCTAAAACTATGTAATTATGTCCCTTAAGATATCTTCAACTGGTGATTAGTCTATTAGCTTCTATTTTTAATTTTTTAATTGATTTTAGTAAGCAAGGAAGAAAAAGAGAGAGAAATATTGATCTGTTCTTCCACTTATTTACCCATTCATTGGTTGATTCTTGTATGTGCCCTGACCAGAGATCTGAACCCATTGCCTTTGTGTATCAGAACAGTGTTCCAACTAACAGAGCTGCCTAATCAGGGTCCTATTAGTTTCTTTTTACAATTGTAAGAGTGGAATAATTGAATGACTGTCATATTTGGTGGAAGAGAATGTCTACTATTTGAGATCATGCTGTGAGGCACCACCTACTGATTTCTTATCCTGCTCAAACTCTAGAACTTACTTATAATAGACTTTATTAGAGTTATCTATAATTATCTACTTATGTGTTTGTATTACTTACTACATTAATTTAAAAGTTCATGATCTAATTTAGATAAAATTTCAGGGATTTATCTCCTATGAAGAAAGATGAGTTTAATAATTAAAAAGATCCTTACCTAGAGTTTTGCTAGAAATTAATCCTTTTCAGGTAGGTGAACATGGCAAGTCTTTTCATGTCTCTTTCTCTTGGTTTCCTCACCTGTAATGGGTTTAATAACCCATATTTGCTTTATGTGGTAGTTTTTGGATTGGTGCTTTATTGCACATAAAATGGTTTTATGTATTCCTGATGCAAAATAAGTATTCAATAAATGCTAGTTCTTATTATTATTTTATCTTATAATATGATGTAAGTCACAAAATAAGTAGTTAATTAATATTTTGGCATTACTGCCCAAATAAATGGCTAAATACATGTATGCATGAAAACAATCTGAGAAAGCAGTACTTACCAAAGTTCAGATGTTTAACCAAGATATGATACCCATGTGGTTTAACACACACCTTATTTTAAAGTTCTACCAAACACATTTAGGAAAGTCTTGGTTCACAACTAATTCCGATCAATTATATTAATCATACTTTGCTAAAGGGTTAGAATAAATACTTAAAGTAAAATCCCAGAAATAATTCATATCAAATGCAAATCATTGAAAACTAACACTGTGTCTTAATAGCTATAATTATTAAATTAATTGCTTAGTAAAATCTATTGAACGTTTTTAATCATTATTAAAATCAGAGGAATAATTGGACCCAGGGCTCTCTTCTAATGTTTTTGGTCTATTTGAAGCCCTAGCTAGAAATCTCATTAAAAAAAAAAAACTTAGCTCCCTAATCAGTAGATTTCTTCTGTTATATCTTTGGTTGCGGGGGGCAGTTAATAAATATTTTGTTCATGATGTTTTGGCAATATTTAGAAATACACTTACTCCACTTGTGAGGTAAGTGGAGGCAGTCTGGTTTGCTCACCCAGGTGTCTGGGTAATGAAGGGCAGCATTGTTCCCATGGCCTTCGAGGGGCCTGATTAGTAGTGTTCTCATAGCCTTGAGACTGGGTTCAATAAACTGTTCCCATAACATAAAGTGGGCTTGCATGCACAGAACTATGCTGTGTTATGTAATGTTCTGGCATTTTTCTGGCTGTGTTCCCCTAGTACTTAAGCAAGTAGGGGCTTCTCACTAGTCAGAGACATGCAAGGGGACAGGTGCCATGATGAGTGCCATGTTGGGGAGCAAGGGCCACAACGTGTGACCTGCAGATACTTGCAGATAGACATGCAGCTGGCAGTGTACATGGCTCACCCACCCATGAATGAAGTCATTCCAAACATCCCAAAGGCCCCATTAGTATTATTCCATTTGTGTGAATACCATGGAGCTGCTTGGCCTTGAATGGTTGCAGCACAATATTCAAAATATCTTTGATACTGGCCTTTGTGGCAAAGCTTAGCCCTATTCAGGGAGGACAATGCTCCAAAATGAAGCAAGCATTTAACATATTATAAAACAGAACTTGGTTGTGTACAATCCATTATTATTATAGAATGGCGCTGTCCTGAATTTCATTCATTTAAAGAGGTCACTCTGTAATTCCAATGAAGCATTTAGAAATTGTTTAACCAGATTGTACATGAAATAATGCCAAGGTTAATGTTTGTATTTTAATTAAATGCATAATCACAAACCAAGTTGTGCCCTAAGTGAGAATATAGTATAACATCATAAGAGCACAGCTTATTTATGTTCTACTTAATTGCAAAACTTTTGTTTGAATGATTAAAAATAACCTGTGCAGATCTCAATAATACAGTTGGAAACATTTTTCTCTATAAATGACTATTCTTTTTATAGTCAGTAAATTAGAATGGATTTCAGAGACAGCCTGAACCAAATATTATTCCCCAATAGAACAGTTAACAAGAAGGCAAGCTATATTCCATCATACTGCACATTATTGCAGTGAGCCTTCTCAGGGTTGGGAGCAGCAAATTTCCATATCCTTTTAATCACTGGCCTCCCTGCTGAGGCAGCCAGTATTGGTGGAGAAGCCACAGGCAATGGTGTATGCTCTTCACCTCATTTACTCAGCAAATGCTTTATCAGGGAACAATAACATTAGCCTGCAGGGATGACAATTTAAACCTACCAATACAAATGGGGATCCTAAGGCTTTCCTTCACTCCTTCATTATAGATTGCCTTAGATCCTATTTAATCATATCCTCTCTTTCCACTCACTTCTGAGCAATGAAAATCTAGAACTAGGAAGAAAGGTTAATAGTCTTTGTTAGATTTTGACCTTAGTCTCAGAATCAGTAAGGCGAGGCAGGAGACTAAAATTTCTGCTACTCCCTACCCTAACTCTTGGCTACCTTCAACACATCCTTTAGGTCCAGATTAATTTTTTCTCTTTCACGAAAGAATTCACTGTTCACCTAGTTAGTTAATTTCTCCCCACTCCCACTCCTACATATATATACATATATATATATATATATTCTTGAAAATATTTTCTATTGATGATTTATTTATTTGTTTAAATATTTTATTCATTTATTTTCAGGTAGAAGGGAAGGGAGGGAGAAAGAGAAGAAGAGAAAGATTGATGTGTGGTTGCCTTTCTCATGCCTCCAACCAGGGACCCGGCCCACAACTGAGGCACGTACCCTGAATGGGAATCAAACCTTTAGTTCTTAGGCCAGCAGTCAATCCACTGAGCCACACCAGCCAGGGTACTTTTATGGAACTCTAAGACTTTCCAATTTTGCTACTATCAAAACTGAGATGAAATAACCTTGCTTGTAATTAATTTTGGAATGACTGTCTCTCACCAACTTATAAGCCCCATTAAAGCAGAGAGAGTTCCTGTCTTTCTACTGATAACACAGTAGTTGCAACTGTGTTTGAGGTCTGTATGGTTATGGTTAGGTTTGCAATACACATTTTTCAGATAAGTGAATGAACAAACATATCTATATCCAATTTAAAAAGTATTCTTTTTACCTACCAGTTGTAATGGATATGGTAAAAACATACACTAATGCCTTTGCCTTAGAATAATTTTTGTCCAACTTTATTAGATCAGATGTCCTTGGAGAAAATTCCCATTGTGTTGAACTTCTATAAAGTTCTGTAATTAAAATATAACAATGTAGATTGGAAACTCCTTGATTTTTAAGGTACTAAATGATCAGAATTCAATGATTTGCTTGTAGAAAAATTTCCTTATACACCAAAGATACTGTGTTCTAAACATTTTCAAGCTATGATAATAATTCAGAGGAATAGATTCTTATTCCAATGAAGTTGAAATTTCCAGATTTTTTTCATGTTTGCCCTACTTTCCTAACATCTTGAATTTTTCTCTTATTCAGAACTTAAACTTTCTTACACCATTTACATATTTTTTCTTTCATCAGCTTTAAAATTAAATAATCTTAATTTATGACAAAAAAATTCCCATAAATAATTCAGTACTGTTATGATAATCATTTCCAGGAAAAGTGATAAAAACAACTAAGAGGTGTTTTAGTTATCTGTTACCTTTGAAGGTTTTTTTTTAAGATTTTATTTATTTATGTTTAGAGAGAGGGGGTAGGGGGGAGAAAGAGAGGGAGAGACACATCAATGCATGGTTGCCTCTCACACGCCCCCTACTGAAACCTGGTTCACAACCCAGCCATGTGCCCTGGCTGGAACTAGAACCTGCAAGTATTTGGTTCATAGGCTGACACTCAATCCACTGAGCCAAACCAGCCAGGGTAGAGTTACTTTTTATATAGAAAGACATGACTGAATTTATCAATGTAATATTGCCTTCTCTTTTTTCCTTTTAATATCTCTTCAGTAATTTATAATTAGCCAATTTATATTAGCTTAAAATGAGAAGCAAATAAAATTGGGATTACATAAAAATGCAAAACTCTATAGAGTTAAGATTGAGAAATTTATAGGATAAAAACAATATAAGGTTTTTGGAAATGTCAAAGTAGATTTCAGTTTATTTAAATTAATCAAGTTGTATATTTTTCTATGAGATGATAGTTATATCATAGAAAAATAGTTCTATGATAGATAGATAGTTCTATCCAATAGTTCTAATAGATAGTTCTTGTCTTCAGGTGAATTAAAATTTATAAAAATACTACTATAACCCTGGACAGGTGGGTCATTTGGTTGGAGCATCATTCTGCACACCAACAGGTTATGGGTTTGATTTCAATCAGGGCACATGGCTAGGTTGCAGGTTCAATCTCTGGTGGGGGCAATTATGGCAGGCAAATGGTTGATGTTTCTCTCTCACTTTGATGTTACTCTTTCTCTCTCTTTGTCTCCCTTCCTCTGTCTCTCTAAAATCAATGAACATATCCCTCAGGAAAGAATAAAAAATAAAAATAATAAAAATACTAGTGTAAAACTGTAGAGCCAGTTGAGAAGTTGATTGAGGTTGTAATACTTGAGTCATTCCTCCTTTAGGCCATCTATTTTGTCCTAAAGTCATGTGGAGAAGATAAAATCATAAAAGGCCATTCTATATTAAATATAGAAAGAAAGGTATAAAATACAGGATAAACTAAGAAATAGCTGTGCATTTTGTTACATTTTATTTCATGAAATAATAAAACAAATAATTTATTATTAGATTTTGAATCCTAGTTAAAACTGACAAATTTTTAGGAAAATATAATATGATAAAGCATAAAAGAAACAAGTAATTGAAATAAATAATTAATTATAAAATTATTTGAAATGACAGATTCTTCACAAAATCTCCAGATGCTATATATTCATTTTACAATAATTTTTGGAACAGGTTATTCTTAAGTTAAATAAATTATAATATTTTAAAAGGAGAAGAAGCTATCTACTTGTATCAAACTATATGGAGACAGTATAACAATTTAATTATTGGTATAATTTATTTATAAACAGAGTTATAAAAATTCTAGATGTAAAAATAATTAAACTAATCCAATAATATATTAAAGTAATATGATATTAAGTGGAATTTACTTTGAGTTATTTAGTTCCAGAAAATCAGTGAATGAAATTATCTATATTAATGAACTAAAGTAAAACACAAACATATTATCACCTGGAGTGAATTGAAACATTGTTGATAGTGTACAATATTTTCTAATAACAAAAATAGATTTTCTTGGTGACTAAACATAGCATTTTCATTAATTAGAAAGTGTTAAAGTTCTATAGTAAATTCTACCTAAAAATGTATTTTTGATTTATTTTTTGAAGGCTGAGAATAAGATGAGGACATCTCTTATTACTGTCAATGTTCATGGGCTACTCAAGTTTCTAGCCAACTCTACAGACAAGAAAAAGAAGAGACATAAGCATGAGAGAGAAAATGTTTTGGTTTTGTTTTGCTTCCATTCGCAAATCATATGACCTCTTACATAGAAAGCCTAAGGGAACACATTTTAAGAACTATTAAAATTAATATTGGTATTCAGCAATTTTGTGTAATTATAAAATAAAATCAAAACCAAAACCAATTACAACAGTTAATAAAAAATAGGATTCCAGCCCTGGCTGGCATAGCTCAGTGGATTGAGCGCAGGCTGGGAACCAAAGTGTCCCAGGTTCGATTCCCAGGCAGGGTACATTTCCAGGTTGCAGACCATAACCCCCAGCAACCACACATTGATGTTTCTCTTTCTCTCTCTCTCTATCTCCCTCCCTTCCCTCTCTAAAAATAAAAATAAATAAAATCTTTACAAAAAATAGGATTCCATTTACCATTACAGCAAACATATGTCATGTGAATTAGTCTAATAATAAAAGCACATGGCCTTTGTAAGTAAACTTTTAAGCAGTGTTGGATAGGTCAAAAGATATACCTGTTCATGAGTGATGTCACTGAATAATATAAAAATGTAAATCTCATCAAAGCAATTAATAAGTCCATTCAGTTTCATTCAAAATTCGATCAGTGATTTATTTTTGAAACTTAAGAATTGATTTAACTAAAATAATTTATGGAAGCAAATAAGTCTACAGATGGTTAAAACTCCTATTAAAAATGACAAATATTCATAATTTTCCCTACCAGTATTATATCACTAAGTTGTTGTATTTAAAGTCTATAGGACAGAGACAGCCTGACCTCTGTCAGCCAGGTGGAGGTTTAGGGGGCTGGGTGAAAATGTGACAGGATTAAGCAAACTAAGAAACAAATAAAAAAAACAAAAAAACTCAGACTCAGACAACAGTATGATGATTACTGGGGGAGGTAGAAGAGGGTAAAGAGGAAATAAACAGTGGTGGAAGGACACTTGACGCTGCATGGTGAACAAACGATACAATAGACAGATGAATTATTATAGAATTGTACACCTGAACCCTATGTAGTTTTATTAACCTTTGTCACCACAACAGATTCAATGAAAATAAAATAAAATGTAGGAAATGGAGTAGCCAAAGAATGTATATGTGTAGACCATGGTAATGAACTAAGTGGGGGATAGGTGGAAGGAATGAGGGATGTTAGATAGAGGGGGAAAATTGGGACAACTGTAGTAGCATAATCAATAAAATATATTACAAATAAAATAAATTAAATTAAATATTGTAAGATAGATGCAGAAAACTATGCAGTATGTTGGATTAGAATAGAAGCCCTGAAACAGGCTTGTATACTTAAGGAAATTTGATATACAGGCTGTTAAATTCAGAAAATATGTTGAGTCAAAGATGATTCACTACATGGAGAAAATTTTCTATAAATACCATGTATACTAAGAAGCTCCAACTCCTCAACTAAGTGTGAACGTACTAGGAGCTTCCCAGAACAGAAAAGGCTAAAGGAGTTCATCACCACGAAATCAGTATTACACAAAATGTTATAGGGTCTTTAAGAAGAAGCATAAAAATAAAAATATATAAATAAAATGGTAATCAATAAATATCTATTAATAATTTAATCTAAACAATAAAATAAATGAACAAGCAGAACAGAAGCAGACTCAGAGAAAACATTTTGACAATTTCCTGATAGAAATGGTCTTGGAGGGGATGTGTAAAAGAGGTGAAGGAAATAAGAAGTACAAATTGAAATCACAGAATAGTCATGAAGATGTAAAGCACAGCACAGGGACCGTAGTCAACAACACTGTAACAACTATGCATGGTGTCAATTGGGTGCGAGATTTATTAGAATGACCATTCAGTAAGTTATAGAATGACTAATCACTGGGTTGTGTACACCTGAAACTAATATAATATTGTATGTCAACTGTAACTGAGACATTTAGAAAATTTATTTTAAAAATAAAGAGTGAAGGTACTAAAGCTTAAAATATGAGGAGAATGCCTTTGTGACAATAAGGGAAGTATCCGATATGAGTACAACTAATGATTTTAATGTGGTGACACCAAGTAAAAACACTGGGGAAGCCCTCTGTGACATTTTAAATCTAACGAGGGATGATTTATATTTAAAATATGAAAGAACCCTTCACATTAGCAAAGAAACTTTTATGCGATTATGGATTTAGTCAAATATATAAAGACCAATTCATAAAAAGAGAAGCTAAAATGGATAAGAAGAATATAGAATGATTCACCTCGCTAGGAAAAAAATGCAACTTACAATGACAATGAACTATATCTGACAATCAAAAAGTCAGTGACAAATAACAACTCTTCGACTGGGTAAACAGAAACACAATATATTCTGGATGGAATATAAACTATAAAATTATTCTGAGAAAAAAATATTTATGTCATATATCCCATATCAAGCAATTTCAACATTGACTAGAGAGGCAGAATGGATGAGAGAAGAGGGAGGAAATTAATATGCTGGGACAGTCATAAAAGAGATATGCCTCAGACAAACCAACAGACTGTCTGTTCATGCCATATGTAGAAAGTTGTTGATGATAACAATGTATATGTTAGAATAGTTAGATTCGACTTAGGTGGCCTTCACTAGGAAAATAGATAAATGATATGTGGGATATGCATATGCATATAATAGAATATTACCCTGGAAAATCTAGCCAAAAGTATAGATATTAAAAATGAAATCCAGAATAAAGAAAATTTAAGGAATAACATGAACTTCATAATAATAATACAACTTGGGTAAATAAAAAATGCATCCACATAAATAATATACATAGTTTTAAGAACATACATACTGATATATAATACTCAGTGGTATATAAATATAATATATATACCCACATATAAATATATAACATTTATATAGAGAGTTATATATAGTATATTACATAATGCATATAAATAGAAAATATATTTATATATAAATTACATATTCAAATATATTATTAAATACATATAGTATTATATAATAAATATATAATAGAATACAATATAATATGCCATATACTATAATATATGCTATGAATATATTATAAATTATAAATACATATAATATATAATAATATATAAATGCAACATAATTTATTTAATATAAATTAGAATGGATAGACTGGATATCCCTGCAGGAAGACCCATGTGACTGGAATAGGAAAACAAGAGAAAACAATGAAACAAAATTAAAAATCAAAATGGAGAAGGGCTTTGCATGAGCAGATGGCATAATCTACAGACTTTTTTTTCCTGTTGATGTCATCTGGATACTTAGGGAAGTACCTGGCATATAATAGGTGCTTAATAAATATGACTCAATGAGGATTATAATAAAATAACTTTTAGGTGGCAAAGATCCTACAAAGGAATAATTAAAAACATATTTTTGGTTTTCATTTTACTTGTATTAATATTTAAAGCATGGTAATAAAAAATTAACACACTAAAATACGGTTTGGGAAGGGCATGATTGTCCATGACCTTTACTGACATGACTGTCCATTTTTGTGTTAGTATCAATTGTTTTAATTAATTTAGAGCCACAAAATCTAAATCTAATGCTTAACTAAATTATCTTATTTATTATCTCACTTTTTCAGTGTGTTCTCTTGGGTTTCCTTGGTGTATATTCACTTTGTCTACAAATGAAACATTTGCCTTAATCATTCCATGTCTCTTTGTCAGAATATTAATTGCAATAGTAGGAGTTTTTGTTTATTTGTTTGGTTGGTTGGTAGCTCACAATCAAATTGTCATTATTTTTCTATATCTTACTTATGATATTAGTTTTGACATTAAACATGACAAAGAAGTATACTATTACCAAATCTGAAAGAATTTTTTTAGAATTAGAAACTAGTTCCATTTCATTTCTGCTTTTAAAAAATATTTTATTGTTGTTCTTTTTTCAATTTTATTTCTACCACTCCATCTTATATTTCTGAGAAAACTACCTGTTGACAATTTAAAACATCTCACACTAACAAATATGTGAAACATGTTATAAAATGACAAAAAGAAAATTAGAATTATACATAAAAACATAAATGAAGTCAGACCAAACTTGTAGCTTATGATGAATATGGCCATTTAACAGTTAAAATGAAAAATAAAAGGTCCAATATATAAATAGAGTTAACAGATAGTTAACTGCAAAGTTCTTACTTTTATTTGAAACTCAATTTAATAGTTTCAGAGCCACATCAAAACTCTACAGTTATATCTTAATATTTCAAATTATATCCTGGAAACACATACCAATTACAAGATTTCTCTTTATACCTTTAAGTCTAAGAAATCATAGTCAAATGATGACCAAGTATCTAGCTGTTGATGGTATAAATTTAGTATGAGAGTGTTGTACATGCTTTTTAGAAGAAAACAAAACCTTTGATAACAACATTCTCCAAATTTATTTGGTACAATGTGTACTTTCAAAAGCAAAAAACCATCAACAGATCAAGTATTTACTATACATTTAGTTCCTGAGTTTACTTAATGTCAAAACTGGATGATCCCTTCAATTTAGTTAAAAGGTCAAATAATTTTAACTGTTCTTTTTTTCTACTAAACTAATTGCTCTCTATCTAAACTAGTTGCAAGGATTATCAACCCACTGTCCCTCTGGCAATAGAGGTCATTTTCTTTCCATGGCTCTGAGTTTTAAAAATGAAAAAGGAATGGTACTTTGCAAAACACAATAAATATATGCTAGCTGATTTATAGTCTGTCACAGAGTAAAGACCACATTACAAGATTCTTCTGTGGTCTTGTGATTTGTAACGTGGATAGCATTCTGAAGTAGTTTTATTTTTAATAAAATAACTATTAAAATATGCATTATCCATAATCTTAAACATTTGGGATTTGCTTTGATTTCTTTTAAATTAAAACTCCCTTTTCACTTTTAATCCATGATCAATTTTCAGATAATATAATATCCTATACAGTAACATATATATTCACATATATATATATGAATATTATATGTGTTTTGCTCTGGCATAAACTATGTATGTGTATGTATGTTAAACTAGTCCTCAAAATTCTCATTCCAGGAAGAGTTTAATAGGGAAACATAGATCAACCAGCAACTCATTAAGAGGCATCTATTGCATATTTGTCCCTCTGGTCCCCAAATATTCACCCAGAGTAATGAGAATTTCCTGAAGTGTGCACACTTATTCCATTTGATGAGTTTGGAATTCTTTTGTTCTCTTTAATAAATCAAAGGAATCCTACAATGCTGGCATTAACCATACTTATGGGAATTATGATCATATGTCAGAAAAATATATGCTCTTTGAGCTCTGTAAGAAGCTGACAGCATTCCCATAAAATATTAAGTACTCACAATAAAAACCCCTTCACAAGGAGTTAGAGGTTAGTAGAATGTATCTGGAAGCTCTTGAGAGTGAATTCTGATTAACTGACTGACTTGAATTCCCTTGTTCTAGCTGGACAAATAAGTGTGTAAGTCACTAGCATATATTCATTTGGCCAATGTTTAAAATATGAAAAATGTGAAAGTCCTTCTCCCAAAGGAATATGTGAATAATAAATTGGAGCTATCTACTCTACTTACCTCCCCCTCCATAACCCTCCAAAGTCAAGAGGTTGGTCACTCTGGTGACCACAACTCCCTTAGGTATGTACAATCCAACTTTTCCCAAGTACAGTTTGTGGCTCTTTCACAAATGCTATTTTCTATAGGCCACATACTTTAAATAGGTGTAGTCAGGAATATTCATATTAGGCTGTATTCTATAGTTGTCCTTATACATAAGAAATGGAGATAACTGTGTGAAAATTTGCCAGTTTGAGAAATCAAAAAGCAGCTTGAAATGTAACACATTAGTAGTGCACAAATAAAATTAGCTCTCCCATAAAATATGTATACCAAATTAAGCAGTGAAAACATCAGATGGGCATCAGAATACCTTACTTAGATATTTTGAAAGGCAGTAAATCAGTTCCAATTGGACAGGACTTTATTAGTTTTAGTTTTAGCTTTAGTTTTCCAATGAAGTGTAGCAATAAGGAGTTTGTATCAATACCTAAGTACATTTTACCAGGGTTACACCAGTTATTGCCAGATAGACATACCTACATAAAAAGCCACATGTCCCTATAAATAAACTCTAAAATGTGGTAGTTTTTCCTCATTAACAATTCCTCTCAGGAGAGTGGGACTGAGTGTGTCAGGTAGATTTTTCTGAATTTGACAGCATATGACATTTGCTTTTAAAGCCCCATCCCCAAACCTCATTTTGTATCCCACCCCAACACACTTGATGAATTAACCAGAATTTTGTCAAGTAGGAACGCTCTCAAAATTTTCATTTTCACTTCTCCAATCAAATAAAAAATCAATAATTAACCTTTTAAAACTGGGCACTGGAAAAAGTAGTTATGATAAAGGAAATGGATAACAGCATGACAAGATACATTGATTTTCACTGAATTCAACTTTAAAATCTAATAAAACTGAGTAATTTTTATTAGGTGGCTACTTATCACAAAAAAGCTGATCTTTTGTTAACTTTAAAATAAATTATCTTTACATACTGAAACCTGGAAAGTTATTGTTTTGGCATGTCTTGAAATAAATATTCTTCAGATGTTTATGCAACATTTATTGAAAAGTTAGGGGGGATTTTTAATTTTAAGATTATTTTTTAAAGATTTTATTTATTTATTTTAGAGAGGGAAGGGAGGAAGAAAGAGAAGGAGAGAAACACCAATGTGTGGTTGCCTCTCATGTACCCCTTGTTGGGGACCTGGTCTGCAACCCAGGCATGTGCCCTGACTGGGAATCGAACTGGTGACACTTTGGTTTGCAGGCTGGTGCTCAATCCACTGAGCCACACCAGACATGGCTAATTTCAAATTATTTTTGACAGTAAAATTTTTATGTGTATATACAATGTATAAAATTATGTATTGACATAAGGCAGGAAAACAGGTAAAGTAGCTGAGATAATTTTGCAATAAAAATAGTTTGCAGTACCTAAAAATATAAAATTTGAAAATATAATGTATAATAATTATCATATAATATTAAATTATAATAGGTTATTTTATTTCTAAAGAAAGAAACAAATAGTTTAATGAATCAAAACAGAAATGAGGCAAGGTTCAAATGCATATATGAAAATTAACATATAATAATGGGGAAATTTTAGGTCATTTGGGAAAATATTGATTATTCCTTACAGACTATTGGTTTCATTAGTCAGCTAGTCATTAACTTAAAAACACAAATAAACCCAAACCACACAAAAATAAATTATAAATGAGTCAAATATTTTAATAAAACATAAAAATTGAAATAGTAAAAGAAATTGAAACATACTATTTTTAAAAATTTATAGGAGAAAAGGGCATTCTATGTATTATTTTTAAAAAGTCAATCATGAATACATCATTGCAATATAGGAAGACTCAATATATATTTGTTTAATAACTAGATGGACTTATTATTTTAATTCCAAGCTAATCAGTATAGAACTATTCTATTACAACCAATACAAAGAGTAAAATAAAACAAAAAATAAAAGGGGTAATTATAGGTTGAGTCCATAAAAACAACATGCATCAAAAGTATGTTTTTTAATTATATCAATATTAATATATTTGCTACTGGTTAGCACTTATCCAAAGAAAAAATTAAAAAAAATAAACGTATAGAGTTAAAATGCATAGATTCTGCCCTGGCTGGTGGGGTTCAGTGGACTGAGCACCAGCCTGGGAACCAGAGGGCTGCCAGTGAGATTCCTAGTCAGGGCACATGCCTGGGTTGCAGGCCAGCTCCCCAGTTGGGAATCACACAAGAGACAACCACACACTGATGTTACTCCCCTTCTCTTTCTGCCTCCCTTCATCTCTTTCTAAAAAGAATAAATAAAATGTTTAAAAACCTAAAAATATAAAATACATTGATTCTACATAAATTTTTCTTCAAATCCTACTAGTAAGGCCTATAAATGTTGAGAGAGGACTGTACCTTGAAATACCTAGAATGCTCAGAATGTATTTACCTTGCAAATAGTGTTTTTGAAAATCTGACTTTTGTCACTACTTCAAAATATAATGGTCATCAAGGATCATGGAATATAAAAGAAAAATGAAAGGCACCTTAACTGTTGATACTGAATTTCAATTTTGCCTGTTCAGTTTATGTTAGTGTTTTGTCAATTTGTACAGATGCATGTTTTCTATATTCTCAAATACTCTACAAAGAAAAGAATTATTTTCCCTGCTATTAGTTAAACATTTAAAGTATGTATACATGTTTCAAAGTCTCAGTATAGTTACCAAAGCCAAGAAAAAAATTCTCACAAAATTATACATCAACACAAACTGTATGAACACATCACAGTTGAGTGTCAATGGGTTTTTTATTTAGACTGAATTTTTTTGCCACATGTGAAAAATCAATGAGGAGTTATGCCCTTATCAAATGAACTGATAAAAATTAATGAGGATGCTAGTATAAAATGACATCTCTTGTCAGGTAAATATATAAGTTTAATAGTGAACACATATAGAACAGAACATTAGCTAACAGGTATAAAATGTAAAAATATTTTGTATATGTGTGTATGGAAATATATACAAACATATATCCATATATACACATATATACATATATATGCATGTTCATATATATTTATATCTGTATTATCTATCTATCTATTATCTGTCTCCATAATATCATATGGCTTGAATATTCCAGTTCTCAAAGTCATGGAGCAGTAGATGTTTGCAAGGATTAAGACAGCTGCTATGATTATTGTAATTTAAAAATGGCCAGGATATTTATAGGATAATACAGGATAATACAAGGAAATGAGATTCATTATCCTGCAAAGTATGCAACAAACCATTAAACACAGCAATGAAATCAATTGGCACAGAAATGCAATTATGTTACATTCATGAAAACCCTTCAATGAACTAATTTCTAAATATCAATCATAACTGCTACTCATCATATAAACATCAGATAAGCACTTATATTTTTTAAATGCATCAAGTTCCCACTATCTCACAAAGAAGAAAATATTAAATCAGGACATTGTCAAATTGTGGCTGGTAATCTTTAATTATCCAAATCTCAACTCATTTTTATATAACAAAAGTAAAGAAAATAAGTAATTGCCATTTTATCAGAAAAGGGTATTATGCCATCTTGTTAAAATGTGATGGTTTATTTCTAATTAACATCTGATTAGGTTGCATTTCAAAATTTTTCTAACACCACACATAACTAACTTGTAAGCAATCAAGGCATTAGATGAAAATTAAAAACAGGCATATCATCAAGTGTTGACAATCTACACCTGCATTACACATCTGTTGAAGTTCAATTTGCAGGAAAGATAAACTAAACCCATTGTTTATAACTTTGGAATATTAACTAAAATATGCTCTTTATTATAAGTACTTAAAAATAAGGACCCCACAATATTATAAGTAGGTAAATTGAAGAAAGACCTAAAAGTGAACAAAAATATGAAAAAAAAACTAGATATGTATTATTTGTAAACAAAATTAATTATAAATGATGTCTGATATCAACCTGTACCAAAACTTTGCCCATATGGGTGTAAATCCAATACAACCCACAATGACCTTTATACCATACCAGAGGTCAACCTAAAATACCACAGAAGGGGCACATTTAATAGAGGATTCCATGAGGCACCAGACCTTGCTCAGAGCAACTTTGCCTTGAGAGGCAGTCCATGCACAGCAACTCATACAGAGCGATCAAGGTCTATCCTTATGGTCACCCAGCCTGAAGATTAATTCCACCCATGAGTGGCCAACAGCATTCAAGAATCAATTACAAAAGAAGGGCACACATAACCAACACAAGAAACTTTCCTGAAGCACCTAGCTCAGGTGACCTGGAAGACTGTGCCACTGAACCCCAAAAGATATCTACATAATAACGCCATCATAACATGTTTAGGAGTCATAGTAGATCTACCTAAAACATGATACAGACACACAAAAAAGGCAGACAAAACAAGAAGACAAAGAAATATGCCCCAAATGAAAGAACAAGAGAAATCCCCATAAAAAGAATTAAATGAAATAGAAGGAGCTAAAGTATCAGATTCAGACTTTAAAACAATGGTTATAAGGATGCTCAGGCACTTTAGGGGAAGAATGAGTGATCTTAGTGAGAACTTAAACAAAGAGACAGTAAGCATTAAAAAAGACATAGGAATCATAAACTAAATAACTAGTCAGAAATGAAGAATTCATTTCAATTCACAGTATCAGAGATGAAGAATAAAGTAGAAGAAATCAGCAGGTTATATGAAGCAGAGGATCAAATCAGCAATTTATAAGACAAGATACAGAAAAAAACCCAAACATAGCAACAAAAAGAAAAATTAAAGTGAGGGAAGTGAAGGAGCCTCTGGGACAACATAAAGCATAACAACATTCACATCATAGGGGTACCAGAAGAAGAGAGTGAACAAGGGATTGAGGATTTGTTTGAAAGAGATATGGCTGAAAACTTCATTAACCCAGTGAAGGAAAGAGACACATAACCACAGACAGTCCCCCAAAAAATAAAGCCAAAGAGGTCCACATCAAGATACATCATAATTAAAATGACAAAGGTTAAACATAAGGAGAGAGTAAGTTAGTTTCCTACAGGAGAATTCCCATAAGGCTATAAGCTGATTTCTCAACTGAAAAACTTCAGGCTAGAAGGGATTGGCATGAAATATTCCAAGTGATGAAACTAAAGGACCTACCAGCAAGTAGACTCTATCTAGCAAGGGTATCTTTAAAATTGAAGGTGAAATCAAAGCTATAAAAAATAAAAGTAAAATAAATGTAAAAAGCTAAAGGAGCCTGTTACCCCCAAGCCTATATTACAAGAAATGTTGAAAGACCTGCTTTAAGAAGAAGAAGAAAGCCCTGGCTGGCGTAGCTCAGTGGATTGAGCACGGGCTGTGAACCAAAGTGTCGCAGGTTCAATTCCCAGGCAGGGTACATGCCTGGGTTGCAGGCCATGACCCCCAGCAACCACACATTGATGTTTCCCTCTCTCTCTCTCTCTCTCTCTCTCCCCCTTCCCTCTCTAAAAATAAATAAATAAAATCTTTAAAAAAAGAAGAAGAAGAAGAAGAAGAAGAAGAAGAAAAGAAAGAAATGTAGAGAGAAAGGAACATAGGTATAAGGAATAAAATGACAATAAATAAGTATCTATCAATAATAACATTAAATTTAAATAGATTAAAAACAAAGATATAGGGTAGCTGAATGGATAAGAAAACATGACCCCCATTTATGCTGTCTGCAAGAGACCCAATTGTGAACAAAAGTTACATACAGGCTGTAAGTGAAGGGATAAAAAATAGATATACCATGAAAATAGAAATAAACAAACAAAAAACCAAAAACCTGGGGTAGCAATACTTATATCAGATAAATAATACTTCAAAACAAAGGCCATAATAAGAGACAAAGAAAGACTTTACATATGTTAAAGACATCGATCCAAAAATAGAGAATAACTCTTATAAACATATATGCACCAAAATAGGAGCAGATAAATGTTCAAAGACAATGTTGGTGGACATAAAGGAAGAAGCAAGCAGTAATACAGTCATAATAGAGGGTTTTAACACACATTGATATCAATGAATAGATCTTACAAACAGAATATCAAAAAAGCAACAGTGGCCTTAAATTATATACTGTACCAGATGGATTTAACTGATATTTACAGAACATTTCATTCCACAGCACCAGAATATGCATTGTTTTCAAGTGCACATGGAACATTCAATAAGATAGAACACATATTAGGGCAAAAATAAGTCTTCATTAATTCAAAAAGACAGAAATTTCTTCATATCAAGCATCTCCTCTGACCACAATGGTATGAAACTAGAAATCAATTACAATAAAAAAACTAAAAAACACACAACACAGAGAGGCTAAATGACATCCTATTAAATAATAAGTGAGTCAACAATGAAATAAAAAAGGAAATCAAAACTTACCCTGAGGCAAATAAAAATGAACAAATAATATCTCCAAATCTTTGGGACACAAGAAAAGACATCCTCAGAGGGAAATTTATGGCATTATAGGCCTACCTCAAGAAGCAAGAATAATCTGAAATAAACAATCCAACCCTACACCCAACAGAACTAGAAAAAGAACAAGAAGAAAAGTCAAGAGTAAATAGAAGGAAGAAAATAATAAAGATCAGAATGGAAAAAATGACATAGAGACTAAAAAACAATACAAAAGATCAATGAAACCAAGGGCTGGTTATTTCAAAAGATAAACCTTTAACCAGGCTCATCAAGAAAAAAAGAGAGAGGATCTAAATAAATAAAGTCAGAAATGAAATAGGAAAATAACAACTGACCATAAATAAATGCAAAGAATTGTAAGAAAATATAATGGACCAATATATGTCAACAGTTTGGATAAACCTGGGGGAAATGAGTAAATTCCTAGAACCATAAAGTCTCCCAAAACTGAATTGGGAATAAGCAGAAAATAAGAATAGACAAATTACAACTAATGAAATTGTAGCAGTAAACAAATTCTCACAACAAACAAAAGTCTTGGATCAGATGGCTTTATAAGCAAATTTTCCCAAACATTCAAAGACTTAATACTTATCCATTTCAAACTATTCATTCCAAAAAATTCAAGCAGAGTAAAGACTTCCAAATTTATTTTATGAGGTCAGCATTACCTTAGTTTCAAAACTAGATAAAACTACAAAGAAAGAAAATTATAGGCCAATATCCCCGATGAACATAGATGCTAAAATTCTAAACAAAATATGAACAAAATATAACCAAACTGTATCCAGCAATACTTTAAAAAAGATCATACACCATGATCAAACAGGATTTATTCCAGGAATGCAATTTTGGTACAATATTTGCAAATCAAAAAACATAATACACCACATAAACTAAATGAAAGCTAAAAATCACATGATCATATCAATAGATTTAAAAAATTGATAAAATCAAGCAACCACCTATGATAAAAACTCTCAGCCAAGTAGGAATAGAGGAACATACCTCAACATAACAGAAGCCATATATGACAAACCCACTGCCTCTATCATACTCAATGGACAAAAATGAAGCCATCATTTCATATGGTCTTTCCCAGTCTTGTGAACCATATTCTTCTGACATCTATTCTGACTACCAGAGATTTAAGCACTACTCTACACATGTATTCACCCAAACACTAAATCATAAATATCCTATTTCCTTTTTTATCCATTTTATGACCAGAGGAAGAAGTTTTGGTAACTATAATGTAAGAGTTGCTCCAAAAAAATCTCTGAACATAATTAAACAACCAAATCTGCAGCCATTACCTTAGTTCATGCTATAGAGAGCCACTCAGGTGAGAAGCAGTCCAATTGCCAACCTCACATTTGTAATTTCAACCATCTGCACCATGACTTTCGATTTGAATTTCAAATTTGAAGCTGTTATATGTTTTCTCTGTTCAAAGCATCCAAACTCAGATTGCATATCTCTCCAAAATTAGTATTCATGTGGGCCTCTTGTTGTACTTCATTTCCAGCTGTTCCAAATTTGGTGAAATCCACCCTGTCATTTTTTCACAATGCAATAACAGACAACAGAAACTGAATGCTTTATTCACAATGTTAGGGAGTAGAGATGAGGCTGTTGGATATTGGTGATAAAGACTAGCATGGGGAAAAGTACTGACTTTATTTGTTTCTGTTACTGAAAGACTTTGGATATATGATTTTTTGCCAAACTTAAATCAGATTTGTCAAGTCAAAAAAAACTAATAATTTATTCTACTTATTTTTTTTCATATCTTAGAGCAATTGGTAAGGATTATGATAATATTTAAGTGCTAAATGTCTACAAACTAATGGAATTACAACCATCTTTAGATGTACACAAGGAGCAAAAGGTCAATAGAGGTAATATTGTTTACTGACCGATAGTTTTAGACCTATTTTTCAAAGTAATCACTGATGGGCAGAAATCATTTACTTAGAGATGGTAGAAATTTATTAAAAACTCTAAATTAGAAGACTAAATATTAAACATACAATCAAATCTTAATTAACTGGAGCCAACTGAATTTTGTAATACTCCTCCTTGAAGAATATAAGAACATTAGAAATTAATTTTGCTTTGAGAGTTAATAAAATATTGATGACACAAACATTATTCAGTGGGTGGACCATAACTGGTATTTATCCAATTTTCTATAGCAGCGATGTTCACTGGAACTTGATGCAATGATGAAAAAGGTGTGTGTCTGCAGTTATCTACAGTAGGTACTAGTAGATATCAAGCAGCTGAAATGAGGCTATTCACCTGAGAAGCTGAATTTTTCCCAGCTTTATGAAGGTATAATTGACAAATAAACTTGTAACACATTTATAATTTGTGACAAAAAAGGTAGGGATAAAGGGAAAGAACAATGCAGAAATACCACATATCCTGACAAAATAGAAACATCTCCACTCAAATAATATGGGAAAGAAAAAATGTTAGAATGAATGTTGCTTTGAAGATTCCTCTGCAGGCTTGTTTTTGGTAGCAGCATGGGCGGGATAATTCTAAAACTGTAGTGTGTTTATTGTAGAAAAAGATAAGTGAGAGGAGAGAATTATTTTGGTATCACTGGAAGTCAGAATTCTCATTGTGAGAAAGAGAAATATGAATGAGATGTAAAGGTGAGAAAAACCTTGTGGGTGAATTTGAATTGGGAGTATCTGTATGATTTCAGAATTAGAAGAAAAATCCCAGAAGTATGTGTGCGTGCGAGTTTTTTTCTAGCCATTGAAAAAGTCTAAAAGTAATGACTCTCTGAAAGCAATTATTATACCTACTGTTCAGATTTCGGCTTCTAAAAAGAATGAGTAGTCTGGAGAAATGCTGATTTCAGGCCTGGGGATTAAAAGTGCAAGCTAAAAATGAGATATGTTTTTGGACAGAAAAGTCAAATCAGTATAATTAGTGGTGTGGATATGTCAGGAAATCAAAGGAGCTAGCTTTGTTCAACTGAGTAACTTTGGGTCAATATATTTTTTTAAAATTTTTTTCATGTATAATTCACAATCAGAAAATTATTAATAAGAGCATTGCTTGGGACATTTTCATTATCAGAACAGATGCCTTTAACTAGACCTGAATCACGAAATATAACATTATAGCCCTGGCTGGCGTAGCTCAGTGGATTGAGCATGGGCTGCAAACCAGTGTCGCAGGTTCGATTCCCAGTCAGGGTACATGCCTGGGTTGCAGGCCATGACCTTCAACAACCGCACATTGATGTTTCTCTCTCTCTCTCTTTCTCCCTCCCTTCACTCTCTAAAAAATAAATAAATAAAAATCTTTTTAAAAAAGAAATAGAACATTAAAAGAACACTAGGAGCTACACACCTGTACCATCAAAAGTAACCACTCTCCTGACTTCTGAAAGCATAGATAATATTGTCTACTTTGTAATGTCATGAAATGTAATCACACAGAATATACTCTTTTATGTCAGTCTCATTTTAATTGATATTATTTTTGTTAGCTTCATCCATATGTTGGATGTTGGAGATCATTCCATCTAATTGCTGTATAATTTCCTATTATAGGCATATATCACAATTTAAATTTGAGATGATTTAAGTATACAAATACAATGAGACATCAAATATTTTAAATTCTTAAATCCATGGTGATATACTAAAAAGGTGCAGATGGGAGGAAGAGCTCTTGTTTACATAACTATGCACACACATAAGTCTAAAAAGAATGGGAAACAACCATAGTGTAATCACCATTGTAATTATTTACTCAAACAAGTATCATCAGTGGATCATCTGGAGAACAGGTTATTTACATAGTTTCAGAGTGTTAGTCCATGTATCACTTAATAATAAAATAAAAGTAGCAACATTACAACAAGGAAATCTTGCAACCATCAATCTCAGAATTATCAATATTCTGTCTCACAATGGAATAAAATATCATGTGTAAAGTATTCTAGCCAAAATATATTTACCCTGAATCTAAATATGATGAAGCAATAAGAATTATCCAGATTGGGGGCCATAATATAAGACAACTGGCCTAGAAACTTAAAATAATTATCAATGCAATAAAAAGTATCTTTAAGTATATTTTTAGCAGTTCTTCTAGATACATTTTTAATTTTGTTACATTTATTGGAGTGATATTGGTAATAAAATTACATAGATTTCAAGTGTACAATTCTGTAATACAGCACTTGAATAATGCATTGTGCGTTTATCACCTAAAGTCAAATCTCCTCTTGTCACCGTATATTTGACCCCTTTTACCCTTTACTGCCTCTTTCCCATCACTCTTCCACATTGGTAATGTTTTTTGTGTGACATATAAGTAACAGCTTCCTACATTTGTTTTACATATGCATTTGCCATTATGGAAGAGTAATTTAAATGTCTATACCTGAAAACATTATTTCAAAATTGAATTAAAATCATAGTTCTTCATCAAATTCCAGTTCTACCACAGACATTAGCACTGAATCAAACTAAAACTGCCCTTTATCCTCTAGAAAGTAATTTTTTCTCTTTAAAAAGTTATAAACAGCCATGGCTGGTGTAGCTCAGTAGATCGAGTGCCAACTTACAAACCAAAGGGTCACTCACTGATTTGATTCCCAGTCAGGGCACATGCCTGAGTTATAGGCCAGGTCCCCAGTAGGGGGCATGTGAGAGGTAACCAGACATTGATGTTTCTCTTCCTCTCTTTCTCCCTTCTCCTCCATCCCTCTCTCTCTAAAAAGTAAGTAAGTAAGTAAGTAAGTAAATAAATAAATAAATAAATAAATAAATAAATGTAAATTAAAATAAGAGGCAAAATATTTTATAATGTCAATGAAAACTTTAAAGTAATTTTAAAACTTGTTAGTATAATTTAGTGTTCACCAGCATTAAAATTCATACTAACCTAAAGAATGCTCACTATCTACTATAAAATCAAAGCTGGTTCTATTTTGCTCATTTGTTTGTTTTGTTGAATACGTTCCACTTACAGGTGAGATGATCTGGTACTTGTGTTTCACCGCCTGGCTTATTTCACTTAGCATGATGTTCTCCAGTTCCATCCATATTGTTGAAACAAGTACAAACTGCTTCTTTTTTCTGCTGCATATTACTCCATTGTGTAAATGTACCACAGTTTTTTTATCCATTAATTTACTGATGGGCACTTAGGCTGTTTCTATCACTTGGCTATTATTGTAAATAACGGCGCTATGAATATTGGGGTGCATAGGTTCTTTGAATTGGTGATTCAGGCTTCTTAGCATATAGTCCCAGCAATGGGGTCACTGGATAGAAAGGCAGTTCAAACTTTAGTTGTTTGAGGAAATTCCATACTGTTTTCCACAGTGGCTGCCCCAGTCTGAATTCCCACCAACAATGTGGGTTCCCTTTTCTCCACAACCTCACCAGCACTTGTTGTTTGTTGATTTATTAATGATGGCCATTCTGACCACTGTGAAATGGTATCTCATTGTGGTTTTAATTCTTGTGCTATTCAATATAATGGGTATTTCCTTGATCATTCTTTTTCATTGTTTACATGCATTGTTAGAAAGTGTGTTCATCCTTTTTAGATATTTATAAATGGTAACAGCACTTGGTTGCATTGTAAATTTACTTATCATTAGGTTGAACTAAGTCAAGTTTATAAACTTTTCTTTTTAAAAGAAAATGTGATTTTGGATTAATTTTTTCCTATTTTGTATCTATAGGCTTGGCATAGTTCCTGGTACATAACAGCTATTCAAGAACTATTTATTGAATTTATTGAAATAAATTGAATGGTGTGTGTTTAACTTAAAATTTTTTTATGATCTTAGTTATAAATAAAAATAGAATAAATTAAAAATTAAAAAATTAAATCTAAGCTGAAAAAATTAACACAAAGGTTTCTAAGCTGAAAAAATTAACACAAAACTTTCTTCAATATGTTATACAGTATCAAACACTTTTTTTCTCTAGGAATCATTTTACAAACTTTGGTGAAAAAGAAAAAAGTTAGTTTTCATTCTGGGGCAGCTAAGACAAGTGTCCACCAGCTGTCTTTGTTCCCATTCATCAGGTAAAATTGTTGCTGGAAAGGGGTGGTCCAGGAAGGGCCCTAGGTCCAAATCATGCCTGTGTCTATGTAGAATCATGTGACTAGTCTTTGCAACAAGGGCATGAGTGAAAGTGATATGTGTTACTCACTTGTAGTTCAAATTCATTAAGAAGATAATATGCTTTCTCCATTGTTCTCTCATATTCAGGCTAGATACAAGAAGTTTTGAGAGCTCATTCAATTCCAAACTGTAAGAATGAAGTGCATGGATCACTGAATCACTACGTGGACTACAGTAATCAACTGGCCGGGAAAACCATATTTTACTGTCACAAACCTCTAATTTGTGAATCCCACGAATATGAGTATTTATTACAATAGTTGATAATATCCAAACCAATGCAAATGGTGTTCAGCAGGGTGGAGGGCATGGGGTGCAGTTGGGAAGATTTGGGGGTAGCTGGTGTTCCACTGAAAAGTACATTTGGAACTTTCCACAATGCAGGATGAGAAAATAGAAATAGAGAAGATACTGTTGACTGGTTAAATTGATATTTAAAAATGCAGTCATGTACCTGGACTTACAAAAAGAATTGACTTAAAGATATTTTTAACTAAGAGAAAAAGAAAGAAGCAGCCCTTACTCCTTGGTATATATCAAATTTTATTTTGTCCTTCCTCATATGTTTTCATTCTTAAAAATAAACTTTCCAGTAAACAACTCAGTTTTAGAGTACTAATCAAACAAACGAAAAATAAGGTAAAATGAATTTCCCTTTTAAAGATCTCAAAAAATCAAATAGAGGGAGAAAGTTTTTCTTCACCCATTTAGGTATGACCCCCTAGGCTAGAGCTGTGGAGCACAGCATGGCTGCCAGCCAGACTCCTCACTACAGCCAGGGAGCAGGTTTTGAAGACCCCAGAGAGCTGAGATGTACGGGAACTCAAACAACAGGCTATTTCTTGGCAAACATAACTGTAAAGGGCTCCTTTGCTCTCAAACAGTGAGCAGATTCTAAAATATTGACAAAGAAACATGAGGACTATTAATAAAACCTGTACAAAAAAGGAAAAGTAAATAGAGATAACTTTTCATTACACCAGAGTAAAATAGGTAGATAAATATATTGATGGGGTCAATAGATAGGCACCTAGATGGATGGAAGGATGGATGGCCAGATGGATAAAAAGGAGAAATAGGAGAAATAGAGGAATAAAGAAAAGAAAAAAGGCTTTATTTGTCTGACATATTTCAAAAAATAGTAATATTCCTGTTTTGAGGTTTTGATAAAGCTATAGTTTCAGAGAAAATGTATTATTTTTGAGCTTTTTAAACTTTCATAATATCTTCCTTATTAATAAATGATTTAAATAAAATAAGACAAATGTATATATGTCCTAAATTTTATGTAATTAGCAGTAAAATTACTTTCAAACATATGAATATGATTCTGTCTTAAAATAGTTTTGGAACTCATTCATATGTATGGGTCAGAACAAGAGCTGTCACACTCCTTAAAGGGTTAATTCTCACTTCTGCCCATCCCTGCCACACCTAGTCATCCTAATTTGTCCCAGGTGATACAAAATAAAATGCAACCCTCCAAGTCCACCACCAGCAGCAGCACCCCCTTTTTAAACCTTAATTTGGAGGGAGGGGAATATTTGTATTAATGTATATGACTAAGGCATTTCTTTGTTTCTAAATTACCTCTAAGGTAAACTATAAAGATTCTAAAAATTTTAGCTCTTTCAATATTATTGTAATGTACCAAAGGCTTTTATTTATTTATTTATTTATTTACATGTGTAATGTAAGAATATTTATTTTTAGCAAGAAATATCAATATGTAAACATTATCACATTAATTTACAAAGAACTGGATATACTATTACAAAAAAGGTTTTAATTAAACATTGATATTTTAAAAGTTTTGCCCCTAATGAGTATGTAATTGTGATATGTGGAAATCTGCGTATGTAGGCAACCAAGTTCTCTACTATGTCATATAAAAGATAAAGTGGTACATGAAAAAGAAGAATTTTATGGTACAAATGTATAAAGTGAATGCACTAGCAAAGTGTAAACTGCATGCAGGCAAAAATACATCACATTTTTATAATGTCCAAAAATTTTAATAAAATCATTTTATAAGTTCAGAATAAGATGCACATCTTTATTTGAAACTCTGAATAAAGAAATTAAAACTTAAAGTAATTTCTTCCTTCTTGCTAAGATCTTCCTCATAGAATATTTCACTAGATGTCATCACTAATTGGGAAGAAAAAAGCATTAATGTCTTTAATTCTTACATACAGGAGTTCTATGAATACCACTTATAGTAATTTAGCCTTTTTTCCAACAGTTTTCCAAAAAAAGAATAACCTGGAATTAAATTAAAATCCATTACCCTCCAATTATCTTGGTGCATAAACCAAGATGTTCTTAATTATAATAATGATTTGTAGAGATAAAAGAAGCCACTTAAAATGAGTGTTCTTTAAAATCACTTTATATATAAACATTTATCTGATAACTAGTACCATAATATAACTCAAACTGTCTAAATCAAAATTTAATAAAATTATTAGGGTTTATTTTTTTCTTTTTATTAAAAGGCAATATATGAATACTGGCTAATGTATATTTATATATATTTTTTACTTTCCATATTTTAAATCTATAATTTAAAAATTATAGGTTTAAAAAATGCTAACTACCTTTGTAACTCTCACAAACTTTACTGTATGTCCTACTGCCACAATCTACATAAATATTCAATTAATTCACAAGTTAATTAATTGGGAATATTAAAAATTAAAAATGCCTAGAAATCAGCCTATAATAAAATTGAAAAGTCAATATCAAACAAGGTTAATTTAATGAAGAATATACTATATATGAGGGACTTTAGGAAGATGCTAGATTATTTTAAACATTTTTTAAGATTGCTTAAGTTGCATTATAAAAGTCAAACAACATAAGCCTCAGATATTTCTGGCTACATAATTTCCAGGGCCAAGGCAAAATACATGATGTGGGAACCCAGCATGGGGCAGGGAAATCTATTTCTTCTTCA
Organism: Phyllostomus discolor; assembly: GCF_004126475.2. Taxonomy (NCBI): domain Eukaryota; kingdom Metazoa; phylum Chordata; class Mammalia; order Chiroptera; family Phyllostomidae; genus Phyllostomus; species Phyllostomus discolor. The sequence goes on along the minus strand of NC_040906.2, from coordinate 77,679,115 downwards.
CTAGAACTGTACTCCATCCCATGCAGACAAGTGACTCCGAAGGGACTGCGATCTCTATGCTGGGATGTGCTTTGTACAGAGGGATGGCAAGTCCTCATGAAGTCACCCACCACCTGTGCCATGTTGCTACCAGCATAGCCACCTCACCCTATACATATAAATATTTAACCTGTAGGGGTGTCTGCCACCTTGCCCTGTCCCCAAACTCTGTAGGATGGGTGATCTAATCCTCTCTGTAACCTCACCTGGGCCTGCACCCATATCATTGGGGATGGAGTGTGATAGCAGAATGCAGATCTCTCCACAAACATATCACTGGATAGAGGTGGGGAAGGAAAGACCAGGCAGGCTGGAGCGCCAGGAAGTGAAGAGCAGGCTCCCAGGAGCTCAGTGCCAGCGTTATTATACAAGAACATACTCCATAATCATACTGGGCTTCACTTAAAAGCATGCATTTATAGATAATATTATTAATGATTTCCAGATTGTGACAAAAGAGAATGAAACCCCACGGATGGGTTCCATCTGAACAAACACAGGGTCGGCCCTTTGTGGCTGCACTGGTCAGAAGCCCATGAAGCCTGCTTCAGTCATAGATTGTTTGCAGGCTTAAGATGTCAACGCATGTGCCAGAACTATATAGTTTTTCTAGTTCTGGAGAACTAGATTTGCAGAACTAGGATCATGTTCACAGGAAGAGATAGTAATCTAAGTTCTATGCTACCAGCACAATTTAAGGTTGTCACAAATATATGATAGGCATCTAATCCCTTTGGGTGACAGAGAATGAGTTGATTGAGCAGAGCACTTGTGAGCATAGGCCCTAAATTTGCTCGGAAGTACTTTCAGTTAATAAGTAATATCTCATATTAGTCTTGGATACTAAAGTATAGAAACTAAAAAATATAATATTCCTTTTTGTTGTCAATACAAGAGTCAGTGAGTTAATGAGTAAAATGGGCTTTAAAAATTATGAGTAAAAACGATGGCAAAAGCTCACTTTGGAAATTTTGAAGTAGTCTGCCCAGAGGCAACACAGCTAAGTACAAAGGTATGAAAACTCAGCTTGATTATGGTTAAATTAGTTTGACAAAAGGTAATATACCTCCAAACTAGGGTAATGGCCTATGTCCCCATTTGTGAGCCAAATTAACAGTGACATGTGAAGAGTTATGATGCTTGAAAAGTATAATAGTGCCAAGTATTAAATGACCACCACAGCCAGTCCCAAACTGAACAGATCAAAAGAGAGAGTATTTTTTTCTAAGGTTTTCAGAAAGATATGTTTGTAGGTCAACAACATGCAATTATTTGTCCCAATGATCTTTGTGTTTCCTGTAGCACTATAAGGAAACAAAGAGCTGAAAGGAAGGGTAAGAATCATTTTTCTCGATGTTATTGAATTAAGTGGGGAGAAAATTGAAACCTTTTATGTAAAAAATGCAATTTCACTAGTTTGGTAGAGCTAAAGAAACTATTAAGCAATGATTCAAAATTCTGTCAAACTTTTTAAAAGGAAATGTTCAACTCTGCCTTCCAGAGACTGTATTTGAGTAATTCTAGGGAGTTAAAGATGATAGTGATAAAATTGATGAAAAGTTATTATTAATATAAAAAATTTCTAGCCTTGGGTGGTATGGCTCAGTGGATTGAGTGCCAGCCTGCAAACCAAATGGTCGCTGGTTTGATTCCTAGTCAGGACACATGCCTGGGTTTCTGGCCAGGTCCCCATTAAGGGGTGCATGTGCAGCAACCACACATTGATGTTTCTCTCCCTCTCTTTCTCCCTCCTTCCTCTCTCTAAAAGTAAATAAATAAAATATTTCTCTAAAAAAACGACCCTCTAGGTTCTCATTAAAAAAAAATTTCTAAGCCCATACTTTCTCCCAGTTGGTTAAAAAAAGAACACACAAAATATAAACACCTAAATAAAATATTTTCTTACTAAATCTAAGTTCATATTTTATTCATATATGTGTGCATGTAATTCTGCATGACAGGAAGAAAAGTGACCACTTGAAATTTCAAACATAACAATTTGAATATTTGAAAAATTTTTACTTTCAAATTTTAGGTTTAAATGTTTTTATTTATCATTTGCAAAAACAGGATTCCTGTTTAAACCTTAACTTTTTTAAACCCTTTTGCATAGTTGGTGGGAATGCAGATTGTACAGTCACTGTGAAAAGCAGTGGTTACCTTATGAGGTTACCTTAAATCATTAAAAATAGAACTCATTTATGACTCAGTAATTCTACTACTGGGAATTTATCCACAGAAACCTGAAATTCTAATATGAAAGAATATATGCACCCTATGTTCATTGCACCATTATTTACAAGAGCCAAAATTTGGAAGGAGTCCAAATGTCAATCAGTAGATGAGTAGATGAAATAGCTGTGGTATATTTACACAGTGGAATATTACTTGGTCGTAGAAAAGTTGAAAATGTTACCCTTTGCAACAGCAAGGATAGACCTGGTGAACATTATGCTAAATGAAATAAGCCAACCAGAGAAAAACAATTACTATATGATTTCACTCATATCTGAAGTCTAATAAACAAAATGAACTATCAAGCAAAATACAGACAGATTCATAGAGAGTAGGCTGACAGCTCAAGGTGGAGGTATGCTTGGAAGGGGTGGAGGGATTGAGCAAAATAAAAAGAACTCATTAACACAGACAACAGTGTGGTAATTGTTAGGGGGAGGGGATGAGTGGTAGGGAAGGAGGGTATGTGTGATCAATGGTAACTGAAAAATACAATGAAAATAAAATAAAATAAATTGTACATAAATTTAAAAAAATGTATAATGATAAGGTCAAGGGTCAAAGTAATGTTTTTAAATTTTATAATGTAGGAAATAGATCCAAGAAATGTTAAAGTTCTAAAGAATCTATGATTAGACACATTATGATTCCATAGCCCAAACAAAAATAGGTGTTTTAGTGTTGTTACATCACCTTTCCACATTGTTTCTTTTTCTTTTTATCCTTTTTTACCAATCTGGCATACATTATTTTAGAATTCCCCTATACTTCATGGACTTGCCATCAGTCAAATATTGTATAACAACCTGTGCTAAAACAGGAACTGCTGATAATGTCTGAGTATATTTATCATTTATTTAGAATATCATAACCTGAAGGGACCATAAATAGAAAAATATGGAATACATTTAATTTTCCTCAAATGGCCTTGACTATACAGAGAAGATCACTGCCCCTAGCCCTATGCTAAGTCCAATGCTACATAAACTATTTTAATTTGCAAGAGCATAAATCATCTCTGAGGTCACACCAAGTTGGTGAAAACAAGATCCACTGAAAATTATTTTATCAGAATACATAATTTACCTGAAACATATGGAATGATTGATTGGCTCAAAGGAGACAGTTGCTACATTTTATAAGTTTAATGTGTTATACAGCAGTATAACACATTATCAACTCAGGTTAATATAAAGTTTCATATTACATATTTAGATCATTCTATGCTTATGAATTGATATTAAGGTTTTATATCAAATATTCAAATTATGTGCTTATGAATCATAATTTTATGAAGTATATCAGCATATTGTTTTTAAATCGACACATAGCAGCCTGGTTCATTTTGTTATTAGTGAGTTTTCTTACACAGTCTAAATAAAGAAGAGATAATTAAAAATTACAAAGCAGAATCAAAGTATAATGACAGGCTTTTTCTCTTATAAAAGATAGGGCACCATGTTGGAATGGCTATTGGCATTGGAACATGACTAATAGAGAGTGTGAGGCTGATATTGAGAGTATTTTAGATGGGGAGAAGAATATGTACTTGACAGAGAGATTGTAAAAACAGAAATAAATTACATAAGTTCCTTGCTTTCACACTGTAAGCTATAGATGGTAGCTTCTTTTAAAGAAAATGCTATAAACAGACCAAAGTCAGGGATACTTTGTTGTCTCCACCCTTTTCTGCACTCATTAAATTATTATTAAATTTACCATCTTTAGAAATGGACCTTTAAGTTCCCCAAAATACACATGTATGAAGCAATTAAATCCAAGGCAGGACTCTGGTTAAAGGAAAGGTCTGGAAGTACTAAAAGGCATACTTGCATTTGGTTGTGAAATCACTCTGGGGTTCTTCTAAATGACATACTCTTGCACAAAGAGAAGTTAAATTGTAGTTGAATGCTTTCACTGAATATTGTTGTCTAATAATATGCATCATCACCTATTAGCACAAAGCCATATTCATAACTATTTACACTTGCCTTAGAAATCAGTTGAAGCCACCAAAAGCCTGAATTGTGTCTTTATCATTCTTCTATGTGAACATTGCCTTCTCAAATCAAACAAACACACTGAAAGAATTTTGGTTTGATTTTCAGCCATAGCAAGGAACTCTGCTATAATACCTGTTAAATACTGAAAACATGTTTCTTCTCAATCTCCTTTGTCTATATAATATGATTTTAAAGATTTTGATAATATCAAAATTTGAAATTTAATTTACTCTGAAATACATTTAGTTTAACCCAAAATGTTTCCTTTTCTTGAGTGCTGGGTAACCAACCATTACTAGAAGATATATAGGCTGTAGAATGGTCAAAATTTTACTTGATTTACTCTCCTGAGGTCCACAACTACAAAGCTTTTTCAGGAAGAAAAGTATGGCTTACATTATGTTTAAAAGACAACAGTACTGTTGTTTCCAATTACACACCAAAAACTTCTTTATATATCCTCTCCAAACTTCATGCCAGCTTTTGATTAAATGTGGTGACCTGAGAAACCAAAATCTCTTACCTAACTCCTGAACAAAGGTTCAATCGGTGGGCATAAGTTGGTAGGAAATATTAAGGTCTTACTGTCCAGAGAAGCCTGGCCCAGTTAAGCAGTGTATCAGAACAGAGGGTGCAGTGATTTTTAGTCCATCTGCCTTGCTGAGGTAGAATGAATCAATTTCTTTTTTTTTCCACTAGTGCTAACTCCACTCTCTGTGGTTCTGTTTCTGAGATTATCTGATTTTTAAATGAGAACTGAAAATATAGATACACATAGGGAGGAGTGCAGGTGAAAGACCTTCAGCAGACAAGAAAATTTTATGAAATCCTGGAATCCATAAAGATAATTGAAGAATATGGAGACGAAGCCAAGTTGAGAGCTGAGATCCAAGTCTCTGCAGAGGACATTAAAGCAGAGGAGAGAGCTTGCTGCCCATCCCGCAAAAGACAGAAATTCTGAGATAAGAAACAAGAAGTATGATGAAAAACGGGAGTGAACCTGAGGGTACAAGTAGGGTAATGAAAGTTGACTTTTTCAACCCCAATTACATTACACACACACACACACACACACACACACACACAGCTGTTGACTGCCAGAGAGCCAGAAATATTTTCATCAAGAGGAAAAAAAACACAACCAGCCAACCAAAATAACCTTAAACATTTAACTACAAAAATTAAGAGAATTGTAGTAATTGAACAAACTGAAAAGGACTGAAAAACCCCGTGGGTTTTGAGTTCTGCAGATCAGAGCCTCCATCAGTGTGGCATTTCTAGAATGCTATATAATGCTCAATGAACTGTCAAAGTTTTCCAATCTATACACTGTGCTCATAAGCATCATAACTCCCATGCAATTTGCTTTCCACTATTTGTAAAATTGCCTAAGCAAGAATTACATAGCACTTGAAGAAAGCTTATAGAATAAAAGAAAAGGAACAAGATCAATAGTAAAAATCACATCACAGTTAATAAAGTTACTTCCAGAAACATGTACTAAACACTGTATTAATCTCTGTATTAATAAGAATATTATCTTCAAAATGCTGTTTTGAAATTATAGAAATGTATATAAAGTTATTTGACAGTTGCTCATGTTTCTCCTTTTGACTTTGTGTTTTTCTAAAGAACAATCATCAAAGAATGGCAAGGTTTTGAAGAAGAAAATATGAGACTCAGGAGTCAGAACTGGGACATAGCTCTTCTAATTAGGTATACCTACAATAGCATATTTGGAAATGTTTGTGAGTAGTAAAGAATACAGCTCTTTAGACCTCTGTATATTATGTGAATAAGTTACTGTAGACCATAGACCTGTCTAATATATTTATATCTCCAAGGTTTAGCACAGTGACTATCATACTTCACATAGTCACTATTATTCCTATGAACATTATTTGCCATTATGGTATAAAGAAGAAAAGATAGATTTAAAATATACTAGCCTAATAATCAAAATGTAAATGATCCCTAAACAATAATACATTGAAGCAGACACTGTATTTTGCCCTGTGAAAGCATATATATTAGAACTCAAAATTGATCTTTTAGTAAGAAATTTGCTCATTTCTACAGCAAACTTTGAATTGTCTCATTAGCCTGAGATGCAGTCTTTAGTCAGTGACACATCTCTATCACCAAATAAGACAGCATATGCCACTTCAATGTGATGTGAAAATGCCATTATCTCTTCTTCCTACTGATATTTGCACAAGCTGCTTCTGTTGGGCACATTACCCTTTCCAGTCTTTCATTCTTCATCCATCTGTTCCCAGCCATTCTCTATCCCTTTAGCCTGGCTAACTACCAAGTCATCATTTATATTCAATCTTAGATGTGAACTTCCTTAGAAAACTTTCTATGGTCTAGGTGATCATACAAAACTCATAGCACTACGCTATTTCAGTAGCTTTATTTCTGATAAAATTACTACACTTCTCTAAAAGCTCCCATAAGTCAATGGCATGACCCTATCACTGATGATGCACTTTGCATACATAGCACAGTAGTTGTCATAAAGTAGGAGCTTAATAAATATATGCTTAATTGAAATGGATGTTTTCATTAGATTTTACATACTAACAAAAAATTTCCTACCAATCACTTGCATGTTAGCAAGTGTATATTATTGTCAATAGGAGTTGGAAATTGAACAGAGGAGATGGTTTTTACTGAGCAGTGTTTTGCATGGGCACAGAATTGGCAACTCGATTGGGGCTCTTCCTCATGAAAACACACAAAGTAATGCCAAAGCACAGATGATCAATCATTTCTGTGGTTCTGACTATCAGTACAGATTGCTGATGCCAAACCCATAGTGTAGTATAATGCATTGATAAATAAGATAAACATTCTATTGACCACATTTGTATCTAATTCTACCAGACTTTAACATGTTGCCTGCATTTACAGGATATTTATTAAATTTTTGAGGATCTATTTATGAAATACTGCTGTAAGTTTTCCATAAACCCTCCCCTTTTAATTCATTAAGCAATGAAAATCAGTGTTACAGTTTACACAACTTTACAGAATGACGGCTATGAGATTTCCACTGCACACAGCCATATAAACTTGTACCTGTTCTTTGAATCACCTACCTTATATCAGACTAAAAAGCCAGACAGAGTCTGGGCAGCTATTTAAAAGGATTAATGACCCACTTTTTATTTGGAGATCTCAAGACAAAGATTACTTATCTTGAGACTTAACTTTCTGCACTAATGCCACTGGATGAAATATTCACAGAAACTCTTTTTCTTCCTTTTTATTTTACAGGTGAAAAATAAAAAGGAAAACATAATCTCACCCAAAAAGTTTTGGGTGGAACTAAATTGGAAAAAGCAGAGAGAGCACAGAAAATAATTCAAAGATAAATTAACTCCCCAAGGTAAACTATTTCATTTTAAACGTCTTAGGCAGTTGGTTGTGTAAGAAAAATGAGATTAAGTGATAGGTCCATGTGAGGAAAAGATGGTTTTATCTAACAATTTACAGATGCAGAGGTCAATAACACTGGCCGTAAACCAAATTATTATTCATCACTCGTGTTATTTTCTCTTCTCATACATATCTACATCTTCACCTGTGTCCTCATGCAAAGGTAACATGCACATCCCCCAAAAGCCAATAAAAGTCAGAAAACCAGCTAAGATTTTGTTTACTTCTCCTAGAACCTAAGATAACTGAAAATAATATAAAATGTTTTATCTGTACTAATGAAATAACTCTACAAAGTTATTGATTTCAGAATCTTCTATTATGAAGTATGATAGATAAAGTGATGTACATGTTAATGTTACTTAGTGGAAAACTCAAATCTTTCTATGATTCTAAAACATTTTTTCCCAAAAGATTTCTAACTGAGTTTGCAGTTACAGAAATGTATGTATCTTTCCCTTATGCATATCAATAAACATTAATTTAAAAGCCTTGGATAAGTCCAACAGAAATTTTCAGTTTCTTACCACTTTTTACCTCATAACACTTTCTTGATATTTTTCTTGTGATATTTTACAGACATCATGAGCTGACTAGCACATTCAGCATTTCCTATTTCTCAGTAGTTAGAAGTTTAACAATACTGAGAATTTTATAGTTGTGTGACAGTTTTGGAAATTTATACACATGGAAATTTATGTTTCAGTGAAAAATCTACCATTTGCTTTGACATGACAATCAGAGCCTCCTCATCTTCTGATAAACTGTCTGGTTCACTAGCTATTATAACTGAAAGAGAAATTTTAATCCTAATCCATAATGTTATAATACTCATTATCAGTAATTCCTATACAAGGACATTTGAAAATACTTAAAAAAAATTTAAGTCAAAACACTTTTCTCTATTGGACTGCCATATGAAGAGGATGTCAATTTGGATAGGTAATTTTGACATGTTTACACACAATTTTCTAATGTGTAAACACAATTTTTATAAACATTTCACACTGCTGAGAAATTTAAAAAATCCTATGTTAGGAATCTACTCATAGTAGTTATTGCGAAGTAGATGAAGTGATAAAAGCCAGGTATCAGTTTATCCACAGAACATTCACTTCGTCCAGTTGCTACTGGACAAAATCCTTTTGAGGTGGTTGGCTCTATAACCACTTTGTTTACTATGTTTGTGGATTTAAAACAAATGCAACCCTTTAAAGTCTCTTTGGTATTCTTTGTTTGCTTGGACAAAACCAAGAAGTAGCAATAAAAATAAATAATGACTTATATGCCCAAAGCCAAAAATAGCTTGGTCATCTGTAGAATTAATAAAGGGAAAAGTGACTTTTCATTTCCATTTTTTTGGTTTTTATAGAATTCTTTTTACCTCAAGAAGTAAAGCTCAGTACGTGGATGGTTGGGTTCTCTGACTTTTCTTCAACTGTTGTAACTAGACCTTTATGAAAGCCATTGCATTATATCTGAATAAATTATATTATTATCTTTATGAATTATGTTGGAAGTAACTCGGAAATAAAATGCACCATGAGTAACAAAGCACATACAATTTAACAAAAAGGTCATAGTCATGTAAGCAATTTGTTAATAGATGTTAGGATTTGTGTTTTTCTCATACAATGTGTTAAAGAAAAAATTTTAAAAAACATTTTCCAGCCTTAAAATACTCTCTAAAATATTGAAAATTGTGTTTATTTCTTTTCTTCCTTTCTTCTTGGGAAGTTAGCATTTTTCAGAAAGCTGTTATTAGGATATATAACTAGCTGGTAACTGGGAAATAACTGTAATTAACACCTACTCTATCCCAGACACCAAGTGTGGTCATCACTATCATCACTCCATTTCCATCACTTGGAACACTCAGTTGGCTCCCAACTTCCAGTCATTAAGTGTCTACATCTCTCTGTGTAAGGGCTTGTTTTCTGGAACCATAGAGCTATTCTGCCCACCCAGGAAATCGGGAATTGTCAGGAAATTAACACCTCCCCTAACAGCCCTCACTTAATGACTAACAGAACTCTGTGTACAGAGAACCTCAGTCCCCTCCACCTGGGGGTGGGGTAATGCTGAAGCATTTGCTAATCCACTTCCCGGGGTTGTTCCTGAGAGGAAGCCCAGTCACCCACCGGGATAGCGAGCTTCATGATCTGTGCTCTATTGATGACTTTAATGTCTCAATATTTCCATTTGGTTAGCCTTATTTTCTGGGATTAACTCTCAAATAAACTGCTTGCATCTGAATCCTTGTGTGAGCGTGTGTTTCTAGGAGACCCCACACTAAGACACCTTGCCAGTGTTTTTCCAATAAATGTTATATTATTTATTCATCACAAACCAGCTTGAGTGAGATTTTACAAAGACCACCTCATAGTAGTGTACTTATAATTGAACCAAAATAGTACTTAGGAAACATTAAAACCATGAATACGAATTCTGTTGGTAACCATGAGGAGAACCCAAATAAACAGGAGCATATTCTCAATGGAGCTGGTTATATCTAATCTAGATGGTCAGGGATGGTAATGATCAATAAGTTTATACCACCTAGGTACTTATAGAAAAAGTTTAACCAGTACATAATATTTGATTTATTTAATTTGAGAAAATTCATATTGACAGGACTCAAAAACAAATAAAGAAAAATGAACAGAACTTTAACTTTTACAAAAAACCCCAAACTTTTGTGCATTTCTTGGTAACAAAACCACTCTGGCTGGATAGCAGTTGGAGTGAGTGTGAGGTGGGGCCAAACCTGAGCCCACGATGCAGCTGGGTCCCATTTACTACTAGCCAGGCAGCACACACCCTATTGGTGGCCATGAGGCTAGACCCGTGGATATGAAAACCTGGCCATCACAGAAAACTCATGATCAACTTGGGAGAGAAAGAGAAAAAAGCCTTCACATGATTATCTTTGTTGTTATTGTCCTTTTGTTTGGTTTCTTTTTTAATATTTGGAGAATATTTCTGAGTCAAATTGGTAGTGGGGTCCTGAAATGCAGACCAATATTAATGAGGATTAGAGGAAAGAAAATAAACCATATCTAAATGATAGACTTGCTAGGGCAAACAGTTCTATTATACTCCAATAAAGTATTTGTTACCATACTAAGCAAGTTATGTTTTACATTGTGACTCAGTTTATACATCTTGTTTTACTTAGTGGATCTCATTGGGACAGGCTCTTCTTTTATATTTTTTAATTTTTTAAGTACTTTAGTTTGGGTAAAACCAAACATAGAAATACTTGGGTTTTCATTGGATTCAATGCAAAAGTTTTAACATTTTTTTCCTGCAGAAATAGTGTTCCCAGTGGTAGCTAGGGCATCAGCATAGCCTGCAAATGCCTATTTATCCCAATATATTTAAAGTATGTTAGTCTATGAATATCACCTATAATAGTTTTCTCAGACTTGAGTAATATATAAAACGTTTTAAGAAAAATTCCTTCACACTCCCAGGGCTGCTCTAAAGTATGTTTTATTTTTAAAGATTTTATTTATTTATTTTTACAGAGAGTGGAAGGGAAGGAAACAGAGAAGGAGAGGAAACATCTATCAGCTGTCTCTCACACATCTCCAACTGGGAACATGGTCTGCAACCTAGGCATGTGTCCTGACTAGGAATCGAACCAGCAACCTTTCTTTTTACAGGCCAGCACTCAATCCACTGAGCCACACCAGCCAGGGCTAAAATTATTATTGAATAAGAGTTAAAAAATATATTTTAGTCAATAATATTGAACTCCTAATTTCTGGACCAGTTTTTAAAACCTTCTGTTAAAAAATTGTTTATGTAGGGAAATGCATTCTAAATCTAAAACCAAATTATTGGAATTGATTTGTCCTACATTGATGACTCAGGGTCAACCTGGGCAGAGTCACAATGCTGGACTTTGTCCCTCAGTGAATTGCTGTATCTGCAGAATCCAAGAGTTCTCTTAATCAACTTTTCCTAGTCAATGCCACTGCAAGTTAGGGGGCAGGCCCCAGAGATAAGGTACTTCAATGCCGTATTTCCTATGGAGTAGGACCACAGATTGTACTTTTGTAGGTTATATACTTCCTACTATGGAATCAAATAATCATGAAGAATTAGAGAGAGGATGGGTCTTAAATTACAATCTTAGTCTCTGATTTTAGGTTAGTAAAAGTCCAAACCATTCATTATAAGTAGCTGTCTATTCTCATCAAACAAAGATAAGCTCAAAACATCATGGTCTCAGAAAAACACAAGATAAAGCAAATGAACTATTTTTAAAAGTTTTAAGGGAGGATGAGACAAAATAAAATAAAAGGAACAGGTAACTAATGCTAGCACTCAATTGTTCAGACTCTTGTAAAGACCAGCATGTGGGTTACTTGGGGCTGATATTGTCTCATCAAGTAGGACAGAGTCATCAACATCTTATTTTTTCACCAAGTGAGTCAGAATAATGCGTGAGCTAAATTTTTCTTAGGATCTGAAAATGAGTCTAAATAGAAATACGTAACAAGTTCAATTCAATCTTCTGCTTCCAGCCCTATATTAACACACAAAAATTATCTCTCTCCCTCTCTCTTTCTTTTTGTCTTTCTATCATTCTACCTCTCTTCCTCCATCCCTTTATGGCATATTCTCTCTCTCTCTCTCTCTCTCTCTCTCTCTATATATATATATATATATATATGTGTGTGTATATATATATATATATATACATATACATATACACACACATATTTTTTCATACACATATACTATATATATATAGTGTGTGTGTGTGTGTGTGTGTGTGTGTGTGTATAAATTGTATATATACACAATTTAATTTATTTTATGCCACATAAGAAATAGTGCATATAGGTAACTATTCTGTGTGGCATGGGGAACATAGTTCAGCCCCCACTCAGAAAGGTTAGTGGGGAGTGAGGTCCAGCACACAGGACCCACGCCCATGGATGGGTTCTCCTGTGGGGAATCAGGCCTGCATTGTACCTAGGCTGCTATGAGACCAGCTTTTGCTAAAACTCCTTCACCTTGGATTGAAGCAACAAATGTTTACTGCATGTCTTTAAAGTAACTTCCTAAAGGCTGTGCTAAACCTCCCAGCTATGGAATATAACCAGTTCAAACACTTTTCCCCTTGATCTGTAACATCCTTCTCTTTGAAGTAATTAGCAACATTCTTTCCTTTGTTATTTGTAAAAGGTAATCACCTAAAGTGAACCTGTATATAGTAAATGAGGACCATCCTCAATGCAATGTACCCATAAAGGTAATAAAAGCCTGTCCATGCAGGGGTTGAAGCCCTTTCTCTCACTGAGACAGTGGCCATGCCATCCCTTTTTCTCCACGGGACTTCTATAGTCCATGTGAATTCATTCATTGTAGGCACAACACACGGACCCTGTGGGCCGGGGTCTGCATCAAATGCACATACATCTTAAAGTACCATCAGCAAGTCTGACTGGTGCTTTCTAAAGTAGAAAGCTATACATTATAAAGAAAGAAACTATTTGTTAAAAATACCCAGACTTGTTCAGTAAATAATATAATTCAGCTTAGTTTGCCCAACATTCACCTAGATATTCAAAACAAACTTGTACACATTTCAAAAACTGTCCCAAAACAAGGCTTCTGTTTATTTATTAGCTGTATGAGCAAAAAGATCACACACACACACACACACACACACAAGCATATGTACATGAAATGACAGTCTGACGACAATCACAGTAAAAAGTTGGGATATCAGAGATGACATCTGATTCAAATGATCATCTTATCAGGCCCAAATACCCCACATTCTATACAATTTCAAATGAACTCAATAAAAACACACAGTCAATACAGGCATTTAGGGTTAAACCATTAGCTTGATTTGTTGGATTTTCCCTTTTGTTTCCATATGACACAAGTCAGATTCCTTCCATTTTGAGATTTTCTGCTCAAACTCTGGCTTTTGTCTGGTTCAAACAAAACCTCAATCTTCTGTCTAGCACTCCATTGTCTCTGGAATTTCTCCATGCCTCCCTCAATGGTTGCTGGGAAATAATAGAGCTGGTTTTAGGCATGAACTCCTCCTTTGGAAGGATGCCAAGAGCTACAGGGCTCCAAACAGGTGGTAAAACAGCAGAGCATCACCCTAATACCATATAAGTACATCTGCAGTCTTTGAGAATGGCTGAGGCTCATCCCAGTCATGCCGTTGACTCATGGGCTAGAATATCAGATTTACTGTGGTTTTAAGGTGGTAAATTCTCCTGATTAAAAGCTAATGATCGATATGACACACTGTTAATTGCAGCAGATTAATTATACCAGGAATAAGAAAATGAGAATGAAACCAATCCAAGTTCACATAGAATAGATGACGTATGTATTCTTCACATTAAAAGTGCTTCACAGGCTGTGTTATCTCTGTCCACCTGTCAAACCACATATGAAAGCTTCCTGCATCTAAGGGCAATGAGCAAAACAGCAGGCGACAACACATAAAAAGCACCAGCAGGAAGTACATTTGTTGTGGCAGAAAGTGTAACATCCATATTATCAGGAGATACTACCCGAATGTCATCACTATAAGGCCCTTTCCAGGTGACATAATTTGTCACAAAATTAATGGGATTGTGATAACAATAACCAGGTGAGGCACAGTGTGGAAGATGTGCAACCCTGGCATTCCAAAATGAAAATAATTTATTGCTTTAGTGCAGGCTGTTCAAATAATGGTTGAAGTCCACTGTCTGACTGCATTATTATCAGGCCACAGCCATCCACACAGAAATGCATTAGCCAAATTGTTCTCCATCACTAAAATGTGTGTTCATGATTTATGAGAGTTGAATAAATTACTCAGAAAGAATCACCTTCTCAAAAATGTTTAATGTTAATATATGTGGGGGTGATGGTAGAGAGAGACTATTTCTTTGAAATCTAAAGAGACAAGCTAATAAAAAGCTTCCATCTGGCTTCAAAACTGCTTGTATATTGATGAAAATGGCTAGTTAAATCACAGTTTTAATGAAGATTTAGTTCCCAGAATCTGTCTTTTCCCCAAACATAACAATTTCCAAGACATCAAAAGTGCCCTGTCATATGACATATGCTGTTTGAAATACTTTTTTATTACACTCAGCAGAAAGGTAAATAGACTATTTAAATAAACTTCATGTAATTGGAATCATACACCTGCCTCTTTTCTTACTTTTCTGTTAGAAGAAAGTGCCAAATTTATAAATGAGAGCTGAGCATCCAGCACTTTACAAACACTACATGCCTTTGGGAGTCAGGGGAGAGCCGGCTTTTGAAACATTTTCCATTACAACACTCCTTACTAGTATAAATTGGACTTGTCTTCCTACTTCTGGAAAATAACAGGCAAATAATCTACTTTGTAGATCTAGATTTCCTTAAGTTTACTTTCTTTTCCCTTTCTTGTTTGTACATTCTTTTGTTTTTGTTTTTGGAAAATCACAGGTAAACATGACAGAAGAGAAGAGCTCTTTCTTTATAATAAAAATAGAGAATAATATCAAATATGACACTGGACTTTAGAAATGGATTTTATTTCTAAGAATATCTCAGTTTTGCCCTGATACACTGTCAGTATTGGGCCACCCCCTAAGTTTTTATTGACAACTTCCTGCATTTTAAGAGAAATCTCTAACCACTGACTGTGCAGTCAAATGTCTCACTGGGCTGAGAGGTATAAAGTACAACCTGAGATGCCTCCGTGATAATACTTGAGCAGATGAATGTGCTCCCTGGAACTACAGGGGTGATTCTTTTTTTTATCCTCATGACATATAGTTTGCCGTCTCAAGTTTCATAATACTGGTGATTGATGATTTAGAAAAACTCCAATTAACTTGGAAAATTATATGCATTAAAAATTGGTCCTTCAAATTCATAAAAAAAAAAGTAGCCTGTATGCTGAATATACTATCCACAAATCAAGTAAGTAGAATTAATTTGGAAGAAAGGCTATAATTATTCAGACAAAAATATAAAAATGATCATTGAATGAATGTTATATAGTCAAACATAATCTAATTTCTAAAAATGTACATGACTCATTTTTAGATGAAAATGAGCAATCTTGTTATCCTTCTAGTTGTTAAATGTATGTTTCTCAAAAGTTGTGTGTGAACCACCATTTTTCTAAATAAACCCTATCTTTAACAAAACAGAAATAATATACCAAGTTATTATTTCATCTTACATAAAATAATTGTAGGTCCAAAGCAATTTGATACACAGATTACCTCAGTTACTCATCATGCCAAACCTGCAACCTTCCGAAGTGATCATTTCTATTTCTTTAGCCATAGAACTATTTCTATTCCACTAAACCATTTGCTGAAATAAAATTTGTTTTGTAAATTAAAGATTCTTTTTTTTATATATCCTATATGTATAAAACATTTTAAAAATTGGAATTTTATAATATATATAATTCAAACCTGACCAAAATCCATTTGAATCATTACATTAAACTTTTATATTTTAAAATAACATTTGTCAATAATCCCTTCCTTAATAGTCTTTTCAAACTAAGTGAATTTGCTTCTTCCCTCTGCTTCTAGTTGGGAATCACCCAGGTCCAAAACAAAAAAGCTAAGATGATTCAAACTTACTTTAAAAGTAGAAAGGTTTAGCTGTGTCTTACTGCATAATTGGGAGCTCTTCATATTAAATTTCATATAGATTACAATATTTAGTAAAGTATAAGGCATAAAGTATGCTATTTTTGAAGCTGAAATTTATATTATTAAAACTTTGTAGTAACCGCAGCAATAATTTAGAACATAGATAAAAATTTTTTCATGAAATAATATTCTATCATGGACATTGTTTAAAATTGCTAGAACAAACTAACAACAAAAAATGCTTTTATCTAATTATATTATTTTTTAAAGTTTCCTATAGATTAGCCTTTCTTTATTGCATGCCATTAGAGCTGGCTGCTCCCACCACCCATCCTTATACGCCAACAGCATTTTTATTCTTCAATAGTGACAGTATAAATAAAAACAAAAGTTCCTAATTAGAGTAATCTATAAATCACTTTTATTACTTTAATGACACATTTAAGGTAAAATCAGAGAATCTTATAGATACTCTTTAATTAATCCTCAAATGACCCTTTTGTATTTTAGAAAAATCTGTGATAGCAGTACAAACAATGTATTATTGGGGGTCAAGAGAGAATCTAGTGAGACCAGCTAGGAGGTTATTTATGTAGTCCAGACAATGCACAATGGTGGCTTGGTCAATAATTGTAGAAGTGAAGATACTGAAAAGTGGTCAGATCAGAATTGTATTACAGAGATACAGCCTGCAGTCCCTTTCTGATAGCAAGAATGTAAGGCAGAAGAGAAAGGAAGAATCAGGAATGTACACTGGGTGTTATCCTACAGAGCTGGACAATGGGTGCCCTAATTTCTGTAATGAGAAGGACTTGTGGAAAAATAATATTTGGGGTTTGGGTATCTAAATTCTGGGGGGACATTTTAGTTTTGGAAGTCTGTTCCTTAGAGAAGTGGAGACCTCAACAGGACAGCAGGTATTGAGTCTAACTCTAAGGAATGAGGTCCAGACTCCATATAAATTTGAGAATCATCAATGTCTGAGATATAGAATTGTACATTAAAGTTATTACTGTGGAAACAATAAAAGATAAAATTATTGAAGTTTGGGGATGCCCAGCTTACTTGAACACATAGAAATCTTGTGTGTCAAAGCAATCTAGCTAAGATTAGAGAACTAAAAACAGAATTTCCAATTAGATAGATGATAGAGGATAGATTGATGACAGATGATGATAGATAGAGATATAGAGATAGAGATGAGATAGATAGAGATAGAGATAGAGATGATAGAGATGAGAGAGAGAAAGAGAGAGACACTGATAGATAAAAACAGAAAAGCAGGTCAGTTTCATGCCATGGAAGTTAAGAAAACAAAAAGTTTCAAGAAAAAGGGAAATGTCATCAATTTTTAACTATTGCTAATAAGATATCCAAGATGATGGGCCCTGGCTGCATACCTTAGTTGGTTAGAGAATAACCCTGACACACTAAGGTTGCAGGTTTGATCCCAGTCAGGACACATATAAGAAGCAACCAATGAATGCAAAAATAAGTGGAACAACAAATTGATTTCTCTCTCTCTCTTTCTCTCCCTCCCTCTCTCTCTCTCTCTCTCTCTCTCTCTCTCTCTCTCTCTCTCTCTCTCTCTCTCTCTTTCTCAGAGAAAAAAAAGGTATTCCAGAAGACAAGGATAGAGACCTGACCACCAACTTGGAAAAACTGTGGGTTATCTTCTCTGATACTTTTTAGAGAATTTGTGATCTGGAGCCCAATTAGAGTAAGTTAAGGAGATAGTGGGAAGTGAGGAAACAATCCTTAGAGTATAGACAATGTGTGTGTGTGTGTGTGTGTGTGTGTGTGTGTGTGTGTGTGTAAGTAGAGAGCAGAAAAAATGGGAGTCATGAAGAAAAGAATAAATTATTTTCCTTTAAGATGGATGACATTATGCTTGGTTTGCTGAAATAAAGAATGCCACAGTGAGTTAAGAATTGAAGAATTGATGCTTAGAACATGAAGACAATAATTGCTTGAGTGAAACCCTTTTGAGTGGGGAGAATATAAGATCCAGGATATCTGGGCTGCCCACAAAGGCAACTTCTTTAACTGTAATGGTTGGAAAGGCTGAGCAGGTGAGTGTAACAGTTGCAGGAAGGTAAGAAGACATGAGAGAGTTAACTTACAAAATGCAAAGGTGATTTTATTGAAACAATATGGGGTACCTGGCACATTGATGGCTCATTTGAGATCTGTCGCCATAAATGTGTAGTGAGCCCAGTCAGCAAGCTCATACGCATTTTTTAAAGTTCCTGTCAGCGTCTTGATACAGGCAAAATACAAGACAATTGTCAAGTGAAGTTTCTAACAGATGGGGAGATAGGAGAGAAAATTAAAGGTATTTGGAAGTTAATGTGGATAGTGATCAACAAAGGAATCTATGGCTGGATAAGAAGAAGTTTGATATGAGGGGGAAGCAAGCTAGCATGAGAGAATATAGGAGGCTTTCATTTATAATTCAAAGTGAATTTATCCCTATAAGCATCTGAAAGGTGGAAAAATTAAATATTTGGGTATAATGTGAGTGTATGAATTTGTGTATGGATACATCATTAAGAGGACCAGACAAGAAGGGGAGAGAAGTGAGGGAAGCAGGGAAAGAAGTTAAAAGAGAAATGGATTTATTCGAAGGAGACATCTCACCAATAACCAAAATAAAAGAGTTGTGATTAAACATGCCAAGGTTCTTACTGAACTACCACTTAATGCAAATTCTCAGGTAAAAGATAAACAGCACAAAATTACATTTCTATATTGAAAAATCTATGTATTCAATAAAATCTAGTAGTAAATACTCAACAGATAATCAAATGAGCTCTGTTTAGATAATCAAGTTATATTCAATTTTATAATCTATCATAAAATGTTTTCTAAATATTATTTTTCTAATAAAATTTTAGATATGTTAGAAGTGCTAATACCATAAATTTTGCAGCTATATAAAATTGAAGAATATAGTTCTTATATTACAATTCATTTGTAAATGAATTTTCAAAGAACTTCTATTGCATACATTTATATTTAATATGACAATATTATATAAACCATAGAGTGGCTTTGAGTTTTAAAGTTTGGGAAATTGTAGAACTTCAAAATATCTTGTTTTTCATAAAATTCTGTATGAATGTGGGAGGCTGCAAGATGATTCTTGTGTCTCATTTCACAAGCATACAATTAGGACACAGTTCTTTCTCCAGATCAGGCAAACCTGGCTTTAAATTTCCACTCCCTTGACATCCTAGCTGTACCAATATCTTAAAGTCTCATTTTCCTCATTATGGTAGTAGTAGTACACTATTCCTGTGCCCATTAGGTTGTGGGAGAACTAAATGAGTTGTTGATCATAAACCTTTTATCCCAACCACCAGAGCATCCTAAAACCACCAGAGCATCCTAAAACATCAATTAGTGGTAGCTACTCCAACTGCAGAAATATGGCTTTAAAGGAAATCATAGCTTTTATTATTTTCTTAATTACAAAAAAAGAATACATAAAAGACAATAAGGACAGGATATATAGCTCTAGAAAATTTTGAAAAAAAATGGAAGTGTAAATAAAATAATCACATAAGATGGATGATATTATGGTAGTTTTGCTGAAACAAAGAATGCTATAGAGAGTTAGTAACTTGTTTAGAAGATAAAGAGAATAATTCATTGGTGGAATTATTACCAAATGGCATTGTGCTATAAGAACTTCGTGTCACAAGAGAAACAAAGATTTTTCTTTTTTCTTTCTCTCCTTTTAACAAATTTTGAGCATTTAAAAAAATTCTGAACTATTAAATAGTGAGGAAATTAATGATTACTTAATAACTAATACTTGGCCACTTGTTTACCTAACACAGAAAATAAACAAGAAACATTTAATTAATTGTCAAGTGCTGGAAGCAACCTAAGTGCCCACTAGTAAATGAGTGGATCAAACAACTGTGGTACATTTATATAATAGAATACTATGCAGCAGAAAGAAAGAAAGAACACCTACCATTCGTGACAGCATGAATGGAACTGGAGAGCATTATGCTAAGTGAAATAAGCCAGGTGGTGAAAACCAAATACCATATGATCTCCCCTATAAGTGGACCTTAATCAAAAAAATAAATGAGCAAGCAAAATATAACCAGAGACATTGAAATAAATAACAAACTGACAGTAAACAGTGGAGTGGAGAGAGGCATAATGGAGGAAAGAAGGAGACAGTTCATCAAGGAACAAGCATAAGGACTCATGGATAAAGCCAAAGGTAGGATTGAGGGTAGGAGGTAGGAGTGAGTGGGGCAGAGGAGGGTGGTGGGAGGAAAGTGGAGACAACTATACTTGAACAACAATAAAAATTATATAAAAATATATTTTATTTTATCTATTTTTTATTTTTTAAATATATTTTAAAATGATAGAGTTTCCATAACAGACCTGTATTCTTGGAAACTGTTAAATAAATTGCTTCTTATAATATATGATTACATGTACTTAATATACAAAACCAGACAGAACTTACCTGGGCTATTATAGAAAGGTAACAATTATCTCCTTTTGGGGAGTGGTGTTTGGAAAGGGACATAAGGAGCTGTTGAGGTGTTAATAGTATCTTGTGTTTTTCTTTTTTAACCTCCAATAATTTTTTCAATTAAAGGTGATACAATATTATATTGGTTTCAGGTGTATAACCTGGTGATTATACATTCATGTAACTTAGGAAGTGATCACCCCAATAAATCTAGTGCCAATCCAACACCATACATAATTATTATAATAGCATTAACTATATTCCCTACACTGTACTTTACATACCCATGACTACTGTGTAACTGCTAATGTGTAGTTGTTAATCCCTACACCTTTTTCACCCACCCCTCCAAATCATCCCTTTTGGCAACTATTAAATTGTCTCCTGTATCTGAGTCTGTTTCTGTTCTGCTTGTTTTTTATTTTGTGTTTTAGATCCCATATATAAGTGAAATCATAAGGCATTTGTCTTCCTCTGTCTGACTTACTTCACTCAGTGCCATACCCTCTAGGTTCATCATGTTATTGCGATAAGATTCCATTCTTTTCATGGCTGTGTTATATTCCATTATACATATGCAACACTTTGTCTTTATCCATTCTTCTATTGATGGACACTTAGCTTGCTTCTGTATCTTGGCTATTGTAAATAATGCTACAAGGAATACAAGGATACATACATTCTTTCAAACTAGTTTTTTGGGTTTACAAATACCCAGAAGTGAAATTGCTGGGGACTTTTTTATGTCTAGTTATATAGCCTTTGTTTTAAAGTCTGTTTTGTCTGTGTAAGTATCACTACCCCACCTTACTTTTTTCATTTCCACTTCATAAAATATCTTTTACCATCCCTTTCAGTCTGTGTGTGTCTGTCAGTCAGAAGTGAGTTACTTACAGACAGCATATGAAAGGGTTCTATTACCCATTAATCCTCCATATGTCTTTTAATTTTAGAGTCTAATCCATTTGCATTTAAAGTATTTGTTGATAGATATGCATTCATTGTCATTTTATTATTAATATTTTAATCTTTTTTCTTCTTCTTAAAGAATACCCTTTAAAATTTCCTGTAATATTGGTTAAATGCTGATGAAAAATCCCTATAGTGTTTTTTTTGTTTGTTTGTTTGTTTGCCTGGGAGACTCATTAATTCTCTTTCAATTTAAAATGATAGGGTAATGTAGGGTAATGTAGTCTTAGGGGTAGTCTTGGGGGTAGCTCCTTGCTTTTCATAGATTTGAATATTTCATGCCAATCTCTCCTGGTTTGAAATGTTTCTGCTGAGAAATCAGCTGACAGTATTATGGGAGCTCTCTTATAAGTAACTAACTGTCTTTTCCTTGCTGTTTTTAAGGTTCTTTGTCTATAACCTTTGGCATTTTAACTATGACTTATCTTGGTGTGGGTCTCTTTGGTTTGTCTTGATTGGGAGTCTCTGCCCTTGTTGGACTTGTATGTCTATTTCTTTCACCAGATTAGGGAAGTTTTTGGTCATTATTTTTCACATAGGTTTTCAGTTCCTTGTTTTCCCTCTTCTCCTTCTGGTATCCTCATTATGCATATGTTGATATGCTTGAAGTTGTCCCAGAGACTCCTAATACGATTCTCATTTACTTGGATTCTGTTTTCTTGGGTGTTTTCTGCTTCCTTATCTTCTAAATTTTTTATTTAATATTTTCCTTCATCTACTCCACTGTTGATTCTCTGAAGTGTATCGTTCATTTCAGTTAGTATATTCTTTTTTATATATATAACTGGCTCTTTTCTATGTTTTCTAGTTCCATTTTTATGTTTCCTACCTCTTTGTTGAAATTCTCACTGAGATAACCTAACCTTCCCTTAAGTTCATTGAGAATCCTCAAACCAGTGTTTTGAACTCTATATCTGGTTGATATCAGGACATTCTGGCATGGCTGTGGTGCCTGCTGAGTCTTCCCCTTGAGTGTGGAGGACATTGGGTGGTGCTTTCATGTGATCTGAAGCTGTCTACCAGGTGTGCTGGCTCTAGGGCCTCCTGGGAGGCAGAGGCCAAAGTCAGCCACCACCTGTGCCCTTCCTGGGGCCTCCTGAGATGAGCTACAAAGCAATCTGCATATGACTGCTAGTTGTGCTGGGCTTGGAGGTACTCAAAAGAGGACAAGCTGTAATTCAAGACTAGCTGTCTCTAGTGCCAGACCTGCAGCCACTTAGTAACAAGTATGGGTCACACTGAGACCAGAGGCTGATTGTTTAAGAGATTTTAGGACAATCTAAAGCATGAACCAAAACAGGCCATTTGTATGGAAAAGTCACTGGAAACAGCTTGTGTTAGTGTGACAATTTGGATGGGGTAAGGTCTCAAGGAATCACTAGGGTAGGGCAAAAAATATTAGCCAGGTTGATGGAGACTCAGATATAGCACTTACCTGCCTGCTCTGTGGAGGTAGGGCTTAGAACAGGGACAATGGATTCTGTCAGCACTTGTGTCTAGGACAAGGCTGCCCCTCCAGCTTTTGCCCTAATGCCAGACAATTCAGTTCCTCCCACTGTGTCCCTGGTTCCTTTCAAGCTGCTTCCCCAAGGCTAGAAATCAGAGTGAGTGATTCTGAGTATGTTTGAGCTTGAGTCCTTTGAGAGGAATGTCTGGCAATCAAATCAAACTCTGTCTGAGCCACAGTCTGAGCTATTTTTTGTAGCCAGGGCTGTAACCTGAGGGTCTGAGACCCTCGGCTGGGGGATGTATGGTGTGGGCCTGGAATAAGGGGTTCCTTGGTGGGGACATATGCATCTGTGAGATCCCTCTTGCTTTTTATTTGCCACATGTGGGTGTGGGGCTAGCCCGTTCTGCTTCTCTGACCCTCCTACCAGTCTCAACGTGGCTTCTTCTGTTATTTCCTAGTTGTAGGACCTCTTCATCCAGATTTTAGGTGGTTCTGAATGATGGTGGTGCTGTAGTTTTGTTGTAATTTGGATGTGATTGTGGGAAAATTCAAGTCCCTCATATACCTACACTGCCATCTTGACCAGAACCAGCATCATGGTTCTTTATTGGGGTGATGTTTCATGAAGTCACTTCATTTTCAATGGTGCACTCAAAGAATAACACCTCATGTTCTTATGGTAAAACAAAATTCAAAGCCCATGAATATAATATAAATACTGAATAACAGCAAATTCATAGTAAAATCAACTTATTATTCCCTCTTTATATGTGCAACTAATTATATTCTATTATTTATACAAGAATACAAAATAATGTTCTCATGTGAATTTGGTTCCAGTGTTGACAGATATTTTTTCAAGAAAGTTTTGATTATCTAGTATGTGAGTATAGAAATCTGATTCAGCATGCAGTCAGAAAAAAAGTTTCTTTTTACCTCAATTTTTATAAATTTCTATATCTGCATATTTTAGTATTGCTGAAAAAGGGAATAAACAGAAATTATACATCTGAGAAGATACTGGTGTGAAGTTTATTTTACCCATCTTTCTGCTAACAGCATATTGTTGTCATTGATATCTATCTATCTATCTAGAGAGAGATGTTTTTAATAATTTTCTCCTTATACTTTGTTCATTATGCAATTGATGTAAAACTTCTTTTTGTGTGTTTTTGTGCCTGTGTGTACATGTCTGTGAGTGTGTGTATTTTAAATGTTTGCCTTTATGGCTCTAAAGCAGATAAAGATTCAGAATACTTGTAATCATATAAAAACTATATACCACATTTTAAATGTTTACTGTTCATACATGCCCAGTGGCAGATGGTGGCATGCCATTTTAGAGCCACCTAGAGGCACAAAAATTGTCCCATGTTTTTCATTTTGGCAGATGAACATGCCCCTTTGGCCTACTTTAGAAAATAACTAAAAGACTTAACACCTTCAAAACAGATTGTATTTACAGAGCGATGTGAGGAATTCAGCCAGGGTGGTGCTGTAGAAAAATTTCAGAATCTGTATAATCAAATGTATAGTACAGTTGGTATAAAACTTTGGATATAAAAGTAGCTCGACTGCTTACTGTGTATCTGCTCCACTTACAGTATTTTAATGAATCCTAAGTAATTATTTTTGAAGCAATATTCAAATAAATTTAACAAATTTATGCATTCCAAATAACTTATTTTAAATGTGAAATTTCATACAGAACTCATTTCTTAATGTTGGCACTGCTTGTTAAGCTCTCGTGTTTTAATTTGGTATATTGATAATTAGAGATTCTAATAACCACTCAATTTTTAATCTGTGAATATAATTTTTAAAAGTAGAGTCATCTACTTTCACATGAAAGTGATTTTCATATCACTTTCTAAATTTATATCTCTCCTTTATATATTTGAAAAGCAATGTCTCTGTATAGCTTATTGGATCTTTTTTCCAGTTTTTTTTTTATATTTACTGGAGTCAGAAAATATAAATATTTACCTAAAAGCAACACTGCCAAACTTTTGGACCTGGGATGATCTTTACAGGCATCTAAAGGGTGGGGGGAGCTATATTTGGTTTAAAAATATTATCTAATATGTTTTTGAAAATACAAAATGCCTAGACAAGGGGAGCACAAACTTTTTCTGTAAAGAGTCAGACAGGAAATATTTTAGGGTTCGGGCACCATATAGTCTCTGTGGCAACTGCTCACCTCTGCCACCACTGCAGTACAAACATAGCCACAGATAATACAAAAAGATTGGGTGCTCCTGTGGCCTAATAAAACTTTATTTATAAAAACATAAGGAGAGCACACTTTTGCATGCTGGCTATAATTTGCAGATACATAGTCTAGATTCTCTGAAGAGTTGATGGTGTGAGGGATGTACTGAAAAGGTTAAACATTTTAAATGTGTTAGTATGTGAATTGGGAGCCAGAGAAGAATGTTTTTGGAGAAAGGAGGGTTATCATAATAAGAAAGCAAATAGTCTGAGAAGCAGATTTTCAAAATAATACAATTCAAATTCAGATGATGGGGAGGTGAATGTGAGGGAGATGCTGTCTGTAACAACTGTCCCATGCAAACTGACCTGCTTACTGAATACTAACTGATGCCATTCAGGAGCCTCAGGAAATGAATGATAATCCTAAAGCACTGGAAGGGAGATGTAAGATAGCTAAATTTATATGTTCAAAGAGACCTAGTATCCAAAAATTTATGCACTAGCTTTGTCTTTTTCTTTCCCTATTTGTGCCACGGCTCCATTTAGCATACAGATTATTTTACACATTAACTGGACCTGTGATTTCTTTAGTTTTACTTTTCCCTCCCAACCAGGCTCTGAGCATTTAGGGTAAGACCTCTCCTCTTTATCTTAGTATCACTAGGATTTATCTCTAGTATGACAGTGTTTTGCCCAGAGTCAGTGACCACTAAATAATGGAATTATACAATTGAATTATTTTGCATTGTATACTGTCTTGAGTTCAAATGACAGCCCTGAGGACAGGGAGGGATATATGTTGATGCATGTTAGTTTTATTCACAACCCATTTTCATTTTAACCTCAGGGAAGCCAGTGATTTCTCATTTGCTCCTAGCTTCTTTGATCTGTAGGTGGCTTTGCTTTACCCAGCTCTACCCCCAGCGTGGCTTTTCCAGGTCAGCACTAGATTTTCCTGACCTCTAACTAAAACTCACTGCTCCTTCATCTCTTTCTTTGAAGAATGTTAGGTGCCTAATTGGCTAAAACGGTGATTTTATATAAGGGAGGAGTAGAAGGAAAATGTAAAAATTATAATTGTAATCACTTTCTTCCTATTACAAAAGTAATACCATGTACTACCACAAATTGGAAATTATGAAAACATGTTAATGAGAAAATCAAAGTCTTTCAGAGTAACTATTGTTAATATTTATAAAATATTTGCAAAATAAAATCTTAAATGTGATACCACAGCATATGCCATTTACACCTACTTTGTCATTGCTTGGCCTTCTCATTTTGTTAAATATTCATTTACAACCTCATTAAATGTCTATATATTTGTGCCTATATTAAATATTAGTAGTTATTGACTATTAAGGGGCAATCTCTGTTCTGAGCATTGAGGATATAGCAAGATATAAGACTCCTTTTCTCACAGATCTTATATTGTAATTGGGGAGATTACAAAGAGAAAAATCACATAAATAAGATAAACTCAGCTTATAAAATTGCTATGCCCAAAATAAAAATTAACTAATGAAATTGTGACTAAAAAATATGTAAAGATATGCATTATTTTGCCTTTCATCTCTTTTAATTAAAAAGGTATTTATATAAAATACAGTAAACATCTAGTTACATATATAAAATTATATATATATATATATATACATACATATATATGTATATATATATATATATAACTTTCTAATTATATCCTACAAGTAAATTCCTAATAATGGAATTATGGAATGGCTGGTTCAAAGCATATGCATATTTTTTAAAGACAATATGTATTTCCAAATGTCAACTAACAAACATTTAACATTATTTAAACATTTAACATTTTCTGTTGACTTCTATCAACAGATTACAAGACTGTCATGGTCATTGCCTGCCAATGTACTTTCAAATATGATATGAAGGATATTTCAACAATACATTGAGGTTGGTATTATTATTTCCATTTCATCAATGAAAAACATGAGGACAGAGAGGTTGAGTCACAGTTCAAAGCAATGTGGCTTTTATAGAAGCTCCAAAGTGCCAAATCTGAGTACACACTCCTAATGTACTGTGTGTTCAAATTTTCAGAAAATATCACATTAGTATGGAGGCCTCACTAAACCAAAGGGAGGGATAGAGAAATACCTGTTTGGGGCTACTATAGTAATAAAGAAATATTCTGTTTCTATGTTGCTCAAAGTTGAGCCTGAACAACTAGATACGCAAATAAGAAACATCTTCAAAATGAATAACTCTTGTTAAGACAATGTTACAGAGAGACTAAAATGTGATAGAAATTATATTTAATTTGGATAATGATCAATGGTTAAATTCTTCATCTTAGTGTGCTTTGTTCTACCAGGTATGGTCTCTAACTGACCTAAAACTAGCATGGTACAATAAATCAACTCCTTGCATAGAGTAATAAGCAACCACAGTGAGGTCTGGGACTTGTGTTCCAGCTCTGGAGAGCCAACACTTTCTCTCTGTGTAGAAATGTGGTCCCTAGAGCTTATGACAGTCACGTGTACCCTCCAGTGGCACCATGCTTGGGACAGCACTAAACCACCACAGTGGTGAATAAGGGGAAAAAATTACAGTAACAATGGAATCTTTGAAATCATCTGTCAGCTTCCAGAGCACAGTAACCCTCAATTTAGGCTTTTCTGACAAATGCCACCTAAGGAAACCTAACTGGTAGATCTGTGTGCACAGCGATGTCACATACATTATAGCCACTGGAAATGTTTATAAAAATCGAATTAATTTATAATCAATGAGTGTTATTTCAGAGGCGTTTCTCTAATATGAGGTTTTGAATTTTAACTAGACCTTTCCCAGCTGGAGGTTAGTATATTTCTCCCTAATTCTATTTACATAGAAATCAAGAAATAAAGAGAAGGTGCTACTGTTTTTAAGAGTGTTTCTTCTTTACTAAGACTGGATTTATATATTCTTTATTCTCCTTGAAACCATATTTTGCTTCATTTGTCTTCTAAATGGGATATCCGATTTTCTTCTTCAGATAGCTATAGCTGCTGTGAAGTGAAAGAAGGCATCAGTCTCCACTAATGCACTGCCAGGCTGACAGCCATGCAGATCATTCACTCTGCTTCATGATGCCTACATCAAATCCATAGCTGAGACTCCGAGTGTCTCTTACAACCAAGGTGAAAACTACTAAGAGATGGAGTTTATCACTACCAGTAATCTCAGGTACTTTTTTGTGATGTGCACACTGAAACACTCATTTTTCATTATTACTAAAATTTGACAAACTTTGGTAACGTCAGATACTGCTCGATGCTCATTATACACCTATAGAATTGCCAAAAACACACACATGCAATGGACCCTCATTGCAGTATGCATGAGAAGTGACATGACTGAAAATATAATTGTACTTTATTACATGCCCATGCACTTAAGTATTGTATCTTGGGGTCACTGAAAAATACTATGTTCTGGGTTTTCTGTATAATTTTAATCATAAATATACCTAGGATAGATAATCTAATGATCTAAATGTTATTTTTATGTTATTTAAAAAAGCTAAAAGAATTTCAGGGTCATTTATGTCAGAATTCATAACATTAACACACAAAACATTGAAAAGCACTAACAAATAATTATTATGTGTTGAGAAATTTTGTTTTAGATTTTATCAAACACAGGCAAAATAAGAACTTCAAAAATGCCCCTGAATTTAGTCAAAATAGTTAAATATTTTGATAAAATTTGCTACACACACACATACACACATTAATCTAAAGCTAGGAATTGCTAAATTACTGACTTAAAAGAAAAGATTAAGAGGATCATTTCATGATAAAAAAGGTTTTAGTGATGAAATTTTATTGATGTGTCATGTTTACTATTCATAAGGATAGTTTGGTTAATTTAGAGACCTTTGCTATGATATGTTTTAAATATTGTCACAAGGGTGACCTGAAGAGAATTTTATATATGTAACCCAATCTCTATTCACCTCTTCTATAATACTTTCCATGCAAGTCATTCTATTTTAGGGAAACTCTAGTTCCAATTCTGCAATGAAACTATCTTTCTTGAGATTAAATAAGCTCATATAAACAAAATGCAGTCTTTAGTGCTGTTATGAAAGCAGCCAAAGGTAGGCTCTCTATATCGGCCTCTAGATTATTTATTTCTTTACAGCAGACTGATTCATTAGCTCAAAATCCCATGGGTGCCAAACTCATTTTTTTTTATAGAATCAATTGTTTTAAAGCCCAGATAAGCAATTTTTTAGACATTCAGAGTGTGACTGCTTCGCATACCCTGTGAAATTACACCCAACATCTGTTAGCCATAGATAAGATACACCGGAAGCTACAAAGACTCTTAGCTGTTGCTGTCCTTTGGATTTCTTTGACCTAGAGACTCTCTACCTTGTTGATGAGTAACATCTCCCAGACACACAAGCACCCTCTCTCATTCTGATTCCTCTTTCCCTGGGAATTCACTCTTTCTCCTCCTAAGTGGGAGGTAAGCCCCAAGCCTTGCACCTCTGACCAGTCTCTTGTTGGAAGGGACTTGCCTGCCTTGCACACCTGTCAAAGCTTCTATGAGCTACTGCCACCTCCTGGTCTTTTTTTGCTTTCATTGTTCAGCCCCAAAGCTCATGAAACCCCCACAAACATGCACCATGCATGTAAACTCATTTAACAAATATATTTTTATTTTAATGGCTGTTCCCATCACTCTGATTTTATCAAGAAGTGTTTTTCATTCTTATGTGATGGAACTTCATATATTTCATAACACAAGTCTCTTATTTCCTCTGCATATTATTTCAACAATAAACATACTTGCTTCAATTCTAATAACAGGACCTCAAATAACATAGTTTCAATATAACAGTGATGAGAAAAAAAATTTTACCAGAATAGGTTCACTGCCAGTGTGGAGTTTGTAGGTTTTCACTATGTGCATGGGCTTTCTCCCAGACTCCAGTTTCCTCCCACACCCCAGAGATGTGTCCATGAGGAGAGTCAGAGTGTCTCCACTGCCCCAGTCTGAATGAGTGTGGGTGTGTGTAAGTATGCCCTGCAATGCAAGGGTGTCCTCTCCCAGACGGCTTCCTGTCTCTTACCCTGAGCTGTTGAGACATGGTCTGGCTGCCTGTGAAAACCTGAACTGGAATAAATGTGTTGGAAAAGTATTATCTTACTTGGTTTTTTATTTATTTATTTATTTATTTTTAGGGAGGGGGAGAGAGAGAGAGAGAGAGAAACATCAATGTGCAGTTGCTGGGGGTTATGGCCTGCAACCCAGGAATGTACCCTAGCTGGGAATCGAACCTGGGACACTTTGGTTCCCAGCCTGTGCTCAATCCACTGAGCTATGCCAGCCAGGGCTACTTGTTTTAATTCATTTTTCTTAAATGTGTATATAAGGTCACAATGTTTTCAATGTTTACTATAAGAAATGCTTGGCATCTTTTTAAAAATTTGGTGATTTTGTGACCAGAAATATGTCACAGGACTTTAAATCTTGTTTATATCAACTAGCCCATGGTAAAATTAATTTCACTGTGCCTAGTTTCACTTAAAGTATGTTTCCCAGAACCCATTCACAATGTTAAATGAGGGCTTACTGTACATATATGTTAGAACTTCATACATTTTATCATTTCTGACTGCCATCTCAGCATACAGTTTCCCTTATCAAAATCCCTTTCGGAGTAATACCAAAGACTGAATACTCACAAACGGTGTCAGCTTCCAGGGAGGGTGAACGCTGGGACTTTTTAGGTATACAGTTGGCCCTTGAACAACTTGCAGATTAGCACTGACCACTGGACAGTGAAAAATCCTCGTATAAATTAAGTTGGCTCTCTGCATCTGTATATTTCCAGTGGAGGAATTCCATCCACGTTTGGTTGAATCTGCAGATGCAAAGTCCAGTAGGAATTCCATCCATGTTTGGTTGAATCTGCAGATGCAAAGTCCAGGACCTAAAACCTCCAAATGGGAATCTCCAAAGATATGGAGAGCCAACTGTATGTTGCTGAAGAAAATCCAGGTATAAGTGGACCCACAAAGGTCAAAGATGTGTTGCTCAAGGGTCAGTTGTAATTACACAAACCATTATATATTATGACAACACTAAACTAGATACTAATACTATGAAGTTAACTTCACCTTGCAAACATGCCATTTTATACATTTGGGTGAGTATCATCTGTTAGTGTTTAGAAAATCTAGAGTTAAATTTCTCAATAAAGACCAATGCCATCATCGTGAAAGGGGAGATTTCTAGACAAAATGGCAACTGGGGCTGTGTACTAATTACCTAATAAATCACAGGCTTGATTAGGAAGATAATGGGTCTGAGAAACTCCTATAAATACTGTGAGAGATTTCCAGAAGCTTACCAGACCTGGCTGAGTTGTGGGGAGAGAAGGATGAATTACAGTTAAATACAGAAAAATTCATGTGTATAGGAAAGGCATGGAATACCAAAAATGAATGTACATGTTTTCTTCCCTCAATCTAAAAAATTTGTGGTTGGATCCTTGCAGGTCCCACGTCACTGTGAGGCTGTAAAGCAGCTGGGATAGATCAACACTTTTCACATGACTAAAATTATGGCGATTTCCAAACACCCTCTGATAGAAAACAGATAACATTTGGTTCAGAAAATGGCTGCTGGGGCTTCTCCCTACCTCATCCCAGCAGAAGCCAAACTTTTGTTAACTAGAACTAAAGATGATCCCACTTGAGAAAAGGAAAGGCAGAGGCTGAGGTAAAGAAAGTTTCCAGTAGGGACATGGTTACCCATGAGGACATAGAGCTACCAGTAAGTGGTTATAAAGCCAATAACCTCTTCTTCCTAAACTTAACAGTAAGTTAACAAGACTGGGTTCTTTTCCATTGTCCCACATGCACATTAAATTCTCAGGAATATTGTGTCATAAAATAGTGTTTGAGCAGGGCAGTGTTTACAAAAGAAAGGTGTAAAAACAACAGAACACCTATCACATGCAAATCTAAATTAAAGGACCAAAAGTAAAAAAAAAATAATAAATAAGCATAATACATACCTTCAAAAAGATAAAGGAAGGTATTAGTAACAAAAAGTTGTGTTATAAAGAAAAAATATAGTTAGAAAGAAAAACCCATTAGCAATAATGAATATGAAAACTTCAACAGTTAAAAAAATTAAATGTGTTACATAGATAAACTAATATAGATACAGCCAAAGAATGACTTGTAGGGATGTCAGATTAAAAAAACATAGGAAAGAATAAAGATGTGAAAAATGTATATTTTATACAAATAAAGTTGAATATTTACATGAAAAAGTTGATATTTCTAATGTATATAATAGTTTGTATATTATACTAAAATATAATGTAATAATTTAACATTTATACTTAACTTAATGATGAAGAGTGAGAAAGGAAACTGAGGAATGAAACTGAAAGAGAAAAATTAAATGTAATGAGAAAGCTTGAATAAACCATGATAAAAATATGCCATGATCTGAAGAGCTTGATTAGCTCAAGCTCTTTGCAGCAGGTTAAAAATAGTGTAAAAGTGATGAAATTCAGCTGTTAGAGGCCATAAAACATTATTTTTTTTCTAAATCAAAGAAATATTATTAAAAACTAGGAAATTTCCTCAAACGTGGATGTAGTATATTTTCAGCAAAGTACAAGTGTCCTTTGCCTCCGCTTTATTGATGTGCATACTCACAATTAGCTGTTGTAAAGAAAATTCATATTCTTGAATAAATGTAGACATTAGTTATTCTGAAAAATCATTCTAAAATGTTTCAAGAACAGGCACAAATTGAAGCATAACACCTCTCTTTTTTAGATGCTAAGTGTTTACATCTAGTTAAAAGCATTTGTTCTACAGGATTTCTCTCCTAGTCATGGGCACAATGAACAGTAACTTAGTCAAAAACCTGATTTAACAAGGGTGATGGGGCCTGTTAGCGCTACATGAACCACTACCTACCTCTGAGCTTTAAGAGTTGGAAATGTTTCCACTCACATTCACTCTCCCCTCTAGTGTCACATTGCGAAATTCATTTGCTAAGCAAATCTTTTTACAGGGTTCAGACAAAATTTAGCACAGCTAGTATATTAAATCCCAGAACACAATTTAGTGCACTTGAAAGTATGTGTCTTTAGTAGAAGAATGGTTCAGCATTGTTTGAAGTAGCAAGAAAGCAAGAAACAAACCAGTATGCCCATCAATAGGTGAATAGTGAAGGAAATTAATAATTCTACCTAAGTATTAGGAATAATGAACATTATATATTATGCATGAATTAATGTGATACCCATGTTGTTTTATTAATGAAAGAAGTAAGAGAAGGAAATCATACAAAATATGATTCCAATTTTACTCCTTAAAACAGTAAAGGAAAAAAGAAAACCCTATATCTCTGTGCATAATGGTTAAGACCAAAGTAAAGGATATGGTAGAATATACACTAAAATATTACTGGAAACTTCAAAGAGGAATGATAAATTATAATTATTTTCTTATATACCTCTGCACTACTTGATATGTTACAGTGAACATGTGATGCTAAAAACATGACTTTATGACAAAATATGTGCATAGTTTAATGGTATCTAAAAATACTATTCAAATATATAACAAATATTGGCACTACTGAGAAAAGAAAAGCTATTTCCATCCTAATCTCTTTTGTACACACATTCAGCATTGAGTAAGTTTTGAAAGGCAGGGGGAGAGAAAAGAGAGAAAAAAACTAGATAACCTTCAAATATTTGGAAGCTGCTATGAGGGCATATTCTTTTAAAAATTCACTCTGTGTAATTTAATAACATCCATTTCACAAACCACAGAGTTTTCTTATCTCACAAATCAATTTTATTCTATTATATTGGTGAATTAGTTTCTTTTTGTGAATTGGTTGTTCCACTTTAACTGTTGGCCTTCTAATAGAAGGGAAAAGCATGTATTAGGAGTATAGAAAATAGTCCACATAATAGCCCTGTAATACTTCTTACTTATCACCTAACCTCTTCTTTTCATATTTCCCCATGCCTCAGTGACCACAAGCTGTCACTATTGAATTAGCTGTGACAAGTCTATTCACCACCCCTGTTCTTTCAAGGAGTAGATTGCTGAAGATATAACAATAAACAGTTCTAACAAGATTGTCACCCATTTGACTGCAATTTCATGCAGAGACTGAAATCTAAATCAGGTAGCATGCCTCTTATTACATTTAAGTCATAGGGCAATTGATTTTGATGAGCCATTTAAAAATTGTATCCCTTTTTTAAAAATGATGATCATTATCAAGCTTTAAAAAGATAAATAAAAAATTAAATAAATGCCTTCTATGAATATTGTGTGCTTATAGAAGTAAAATAGAATACAATTGTTCACTGGTATATTGCAGTAGTACAAGTATTAGTGTGTGTGAATATGGAGCTGGGCTTTTTTAATAGTTAGATGAGATCATACACTCCTTGAACTTCTCTGATTTATTTTTCACTTAGCAAAACACCCTCATGGTCAACTCATGTTCCCTTAAGGACAGAATGCCCTTTTGCATGGCTGAATAATACTGCATCCATCCTTCAGTGGACACTTCGGTTGTTTCTATGTCTTGGCTATTGTGAATAATACTACAATGAAAATGAGAGTTCAGATATCTCTTCAAGATAGTGATTTTATTTCCTGTGGATATGAAGTGTGACTGATTGATCATATAATAGGTTTATTTTTAATTTCTTGAGGAACCTTCATACTGTTTTCCATAGTGGTTGTGCCAATTTACATTTCCACTGATAGTGTGCAAGGGTATCTTTTTCTCCATGTACTTGCCAATGCTTATCTTTTAGGGGGGGGAGGGGAGGGTGTAGGGACAAGGAGGGCAGGGGAGGGGAGGAGAGGAGAGGAGAGGAGAGGAGAGGAGAGGAGAGGAGAGGAGAGGAGAGGAGAGGAGAGGAGAGGAGAGAGAGGAAAGAGTTATTCCAGGAGGTATGAGGAGATATCTCACTGTGGTTTTGATTTTCACTTCCCTTTTGGTTAATGATAACAGAACATAATTTCATATACATGTTAGCTATTTGTGTGCTGTTTTGGAAACATGTTTATTAAGTTCATCAACCCATTTTAAAATCAGATTATTTGTGGGTTTGTGTTTTTGTTACTGGTTTATATGAGTTTTTACAGAATTTGGATATTAGCCCCTTAATCTAATACATGGTTTACAACATTTTCTCCCACTCCATGGGTTATCTCTTCATTCCATTATTTATTTTGCTGTACAGAGTTTTTTGTTTTTTTGTTTGTTTTTAGTATGATGTCCCATTATATATTTTTTTTATTTAAGCTTTTTATTTATATCCAAAAAATAAATTTCCAAGTGCAATATTAAGGAGCTTTTCCCCTATGTTTTCTTCTAGGACTTTTAGCATTTCAGGACTTACACTTAAGTTTTTAATTCATTTTGACTTGATTTTTATTAGTAATATAAGATAGGGATCCAATTTCATTCTATTGCATGTGAATATCCAGTTTTCTGAACAACATTGATTAGAAAGGCTATCTTTTCTATGTTTTGTCTTTGGCTCCTTTGTGAAATATTAGTTGACTGTATAAATGTGGGTTTGTTTCTGGACTCTCAATTATATTCCATTTTCCTATGTGTCTATTTCTATGCTAATACCATACTGTTCTATTGCTATAACTTTGCAGAATAGCTGGAAATCTGAAAGTGTGAAGCCACCAGCTTTTTCTTTTTTATCATGAATGCTTTGGCTATTTAGGATCCTTTGTTGATCCATGCAAATTTTAGAATCATTTTTTTTCTATTTCTGTGAAAAATGCCATGAGATTTTGGTAGGGATTGCATTGATCTATAGATGGTTTGGTAGTATAAACATGTTAATACTACTAATTCTTCCAGTTCATGACTGGGGCTATATTTCCATTTATTTGTACCTTCAATTTCTTTCATAAGTGCCCATGGTTTACAGCACCCAGATCTTTTACCTCCTTAATTAAATTTACTCACTCCTAAGTATATTAGTGTTTAGGAAACTATTGTAAATCAATTATTAATTTCTTTTTCAGGTATTTCATCATCAGTGTATAGAAATGTAATTGATATTTTATTTTTGTGTTGTACCTTTTATATTTACAGAATTTGTTCCTTACTTCTGACAGATTTTTTAACTTTTTTAATTGTTTTCTCCATTTCCCCCTATTACTCCCCCCAATGATCCCCACTTCCCACCCTTGATCTTATCACCCTTCTTTGGTTTTGTCCATGTGTCCTTTATACATGTTCCTGAAAAACATGGAGTCTTTGGAATTTTCTCTATAGAAGATCATGTCATCTGCCAAGAGACAGTTTTGCTTTTTTCCTTTTCAATCAGGATGTCTTTCATTTCCTTTCTTCAATGATTTCTGTGTTGGAATTTTTAGTACTGGGATTGTTGAATAGGATTGGTGAGAATGGGTAACCTTGTCTTGTTCCTGATTTAGGAGAAAAAGCTTTCAGCATTTCACCATTGAGTATGATGTTAGCTGTGAGTTTCTTATACACAGCCTTTATCATGTTGAAGTATATTTCACCTATACACTAGTTGTTGAGAGTTTTTATCATGAAAAGATGTTGATTTTTCTCAAATGAAACAAGTTCTAAACACAAGCTGAAAGCTGGAAGTAAGAGACTAAAACAAACTTCCCCCCTGGAAAATACACCCTTGTTAAAGGGTTTGGATTCTACTTAATGACAACTTATTCTCCTGCCAGCACCTTAAGTGATTTCTCAGCATAAAGACTAGAAACATGCTTCAAAACATCATTAATTTTTCTATTGCTCCTCTCCATTCTGTTGATTTTTTAAAATCAAAACCATCTGCACTGTGTAGCATTTGAGTCAAACATTGACATGATTGTGATATCTGGTTCAAGTTCTTTTTCTCTTTCTCCCTCTCTTTCTTTCTCTCTCTTTCTCTCCCTCTCCCATCTTTGAGCCCTCTTATTTCAAACTTCAATAACAGTTATTGTTAGTGCTGACCATTTGGCCATTTAATGTTGTATAACTTGATGGAATGGAAACAATCAAGGAAGTTAGAGTCAGTATAGAAGTTCCAAACATTGTTAGTGGCAATGAGAATAGGAAATAAGGGATAAGAATGAGAAGTAGTGATAGAGACTTGTCAAACTTGGAAGTAAATTCACTGTGCAAGGAGAAAAAAATGAGGGTAAGTTTATGTCGCTGGCAGTTGGTAAATATAAGAAGATCAAGATGAATGAACAAATGTGAAGTTTTACATATGACGCAATTTCTATAACCTTTTAGATTATAATCTCTCACTCTATCTCCCTCCCCCATGTTTGTGTATATCTATTTTGTAGTGTTAGAGCCTTAAAATGCTATGTACATATCACAGATATTCCATAAATATTGGTTGCAATAATTTACAAATGCAAAAAAAAGAACAGAGAAATTGATTATTAACATTTTGTCAATCCTACAGCTAAACTAGTATAGATTCATGTTTTCTAATGTTTGCATTTATAACAGTAATATAAATTTCCACTTGCCTTTTAAGCATTTTTATTAGTTCTATCCTTTCTAATGACACAATATTACTTCTGATGTTATCATTATCAAGTTTTATGAATTGAAAACATAGGTGAGAACTCATCTGTGTTGACAGAATCTTGTGATTCTGTCTTTCATTCAATCCCTAAAAGCCAACCAAATACTCAAACTTCAACATCTAGTGTGTCATCACATAAAACATTATTCCAGAAAGCCATATTATTTCAAGAGAAAATCACTTCCCTTAGAGGCTGCTAAATCATATCCAGATTTAATATACATTTACAATTTCTTATTCTTATAAGGTACTCTAACTTTATATACTATAATGAAAGGAACTATATTTTAATGGCATGCTTTATGCATGCATACTATTCTTTTTAGTAATTCACACTTGCCCTGAATTCTTGAAAAAAAGAGTGAGGTTCTTTGCTTAAGAGATAAATATTTTGAATCTATAAATTGCTTTGGGTAGTATGGCCCTTTTGATGATGTTAACTCTTCCAAACCATGAACAAGTAATATGCTTCTCTTTATTTATACCTTCTTTAATTTTTTCTTCAGTGTTCCATAGTTTTCTGAATGCAGATCTTTTACCTCCCTGGTTAGGTTTATTCCTAGGTATTTTATTTTTCTTACTGTAATAGCAAATGGGATTTTTTTCCTAATTTTTATTTCTGATGTTTCATTTTTAGTATACAAAACTACCTTTGACTTCTGAGTATTGATTTGCATGCAGCTGTTTTGCTAAATTCACTAATTAGGTTTAATAGTTTTTTGGTGGGTCTATAGGGTTTTCTATATACACTACCATGTCATCTGCAAACAATGACTGTTTTACTTCCTTCTTTCCAATTCAGATGCCTTTATTGCTTTTTCTTGTATGATCACTATGGTTAGAACTTCCAATATTATGTTGAATAGAAGTGGTGAAAGCAGACATCCTTGTTTTGCTCCTAATGTTAGTGGGAAAGATTTTAGTTTTTGCCCATAATTTGATGTTGGCTATAGGTGTCTCATATATGGCTTTTATGCCTTTTGACCTGGCAATTCCACTGCTGGCATTATACCCTAAGAATACTGAAACACCAATCCCAAAGAACTTATGCACCCCAATATTCACAACAGTGTATTTATGATAGCCAAGTGCTGGAAACAGCCTTAGTCTCCATCTGTAAATGAGTGGATCAAAAAACTGTAGTAAATTTACACAATGGAATACTACACAGCATAAAGAAAAAGGAACACCTATTCTTCCAGGCAGCATGGATAGAACTTGAGAGTGTATTATGCTAAGTGAAATAAGCCAGTCAGAGAAAGGCAAATACCATATCATCTCACCTATAAGTAGAACCTAATCAACAAAACAAACAAGCGAGCAAAATAGAACCAGAGACATGGAGATAAAGAACTGACAGTAACCAGAGGAGAAGTAGGGAGAGGATAATAGGGGAAAGAAGGGGAGGAGTCAATTCAAACAACCTGTGTAAAGGACCCATGGACAAAGACAACGGGAGGGGTGATTAAAAGTGGGAGGTGGAGGGTGGGTAAGGCAGGGGAGAGTAATGTGGGACAAAGGGGACAATTTTAATTGAACAATAAAAAAACATATTTAAAAAAAAACAGCTTTCTGATAGAAAAATTATATGTGTAGAACATTATCTAAAATCTTTAAAGGCTCTTTTTCTTTATTTTTCAACTACAGACATTTATGCAATGGTATACTACTTGGCTGTAAAAAAGAAAGTTTTACCCTTTGCCACAGTATGGATGGACCTGGAGAAAATTATGCTAAGGGAAATAAGCTAGTCAGAGAAAGCCAAATACTATATGACTTCATTCATATGTGGAATTTAATGAACAAACTGAACTACCAAGGAAAATGGGGACAGCCTCATCAGATGGAGAGCAGGATGACAGCTAGTGTGGTGGAGGTGAGGGAGTGGAGGGATGGCACCAAAAGGAATAAGAACTCAGGGACAAGGACAATGGTGTGATGATTGCTGGGGGCAGGGGGTATAAGGGGACTGAATGGTAATGGAAAAAATTATAGTAAAGATTAAATAAAAAGTAAAATAAAAAAAGAATCACTCTGATCTCCATAAAACACTGACTAAGTTATAGGAAATGAAATAAAAAACTCATTTGTACCTTATACACACATCAAAGAAGATTGCTATATTTGCTTCTGATTCTTAAGGCTTAGGCTACACAATATCCTCGAAATGACCCCTGTTGAAACCAGCAGAAGCCAATTAACTTTCTTCCCTTTTACATTTTAGCCTGGGCTCAGGAAGATCTGCGTTTCTCAATATTTCTATTAATGACACAGATATCACATAGGGATCAACTTCACACAGTTGGTAGAAACATGCCTCTGGAAGCAATTTCTGGCTCTGCTGGGCAAGGCAATCTATTGGGTCATTTGTAGTCTCTGCAAAACCAAGTGCAAAGAGTACAGACTTTGAACTTCTTGAATATAAATGTTGGCCCTTTATTTATATGTAATGAAACCCTGGCAAATTACTTAACATATTTAAGTCTCGATTGCAGGATAATAACTTCCATCTGATAGTAAAATGGTAAAGATTTATGAAAAAATGAGAAAGACTTTAGAGTGTTTCATACACAGTAGGCATTAAGTGGAAATTATCAAGTACAATATTTTGCTCATTCCTTTTTAATGACTGATGTCATCTTGATATACAAAATAGTCAACATGTAAATAATTTTTCTTCTCCATCACATTAAATGTCACGCCTAAAAGCATTTAAAATAAATACATAAAAATGTTAAAATGTAAATTGTTTTGAAATTATTTTTAAACTGATAAGAACAGATACTACACTTTATCTTAGCCAAAAGGCTGAGGAGCAATTGGGTCACAAAGGAATGTGTATAAAGGACACATGGGCAAAGCCAAAGGGGAGAAAGGATGGAGGGTGGGAGGTGGAGGGAAGGGGTGGTGGGAAAATGGAGACAACTCTATTTGAACAACAATAAAAAATGACAAAAAGAGAGCCAGGAAGAAAAAATATATATATTTTTAAAATGCTACTGATCCTTGTGATGAGAAACTAGGTAGCTATAAGCTCCAAGTGATAGAAGTAAGTGAAGTTACTGTTGTTTTTTAAACAAATGTCTCCACAGCTTTAGGTTTTGTGACTTGCTGAATGTATGCATATTCTGTTTCCCTGAGGTGGAAGGTTTAACTCTTTTTCTATTGTATCTGTGAGCAGAGTTCTCACAGCCACATAGCCAATTGTAACTATTTATAAAATTTCAGACCTGCAAACTCTGAAAAAAAAAATAATGCAAATAATAACCAAAATCCAAAATCAGCTCCATCTCTTAACTCTCACCAATTCCCACCTATTACATAGTCCACACCACCAACTTTATACATACTTCACATAATCCTTAAGCAAATGTCTTAAGGGTTGATTTAATAACTCACATAGGAATACTACTTTGAAGCAGCATTCACAATACAGCTCTTTATTTTATAGACAATTTAAATATATACAAGTTGTGGTGAGACTCATTGTAATATGTATTTCTTTCAATAATATAATTTAATCTTCTTCTGCTAAATCTTTTCTGTGCAGCAAATTACAAAATCAATAGCCTTGTTCTATAAAAAGAATTTAAGTCCATATAGTGATGCTCCTAACAGCATGGACTTTTTCTC
This sequence comes from Phyllostomus discolor, assembly GCF_004126475.2. NCBI lineage: Eukaryota > Metazoa > Chordata > Mammalia > Chiroptera > Phyllostomidae > Phyllostomus > Phyllostomus discolor. The sequence continues at coordinate 77,637,348 of NC_040906.2, read as the reverse complement.
AAAATCCCTTACTGTAGTGGTAATAAAATACATGTATTCATGATGCAATATCTGTTCAGAATAATGTTCATATTTTTCAAGACTCCACTTAGAGAGTTGATTAGTTTGTTATTTATTAATTTGGGATAATATCTTTTGCCTCCTTGACTAACTCATAAGCCCCTTAGAGGTAGTGTTTCTACATAGTACTTTAAGTATGCTATATATTCAATAAGTAGCAATTGACTGATTACTAAAAACATTTAGAACACAATATATTTACAAAAAAGGTTACAATTCACTTCTATAATCTGTCAAATCATATGTCAGTTTGATAGCAAAATTACTGTAAACAGTCATCATCACATGATCCACGGGTAAATGCCCTGAATTTTTAGAAGAATCTACTGAAGCAACAATTTGCAGAACCATTCCCTCTATCTCCTAGTCTATATTCACAAAAGTTTTGAATTTTTAAAAAGGAAAGCATATTGTCACAAAATTTTGTCTCTGCACCTTTATCTCCATCTTTTAAAAGAGTCTTTGATTCTTTAGAGAAGAAACTGCCCATATTTTGATCAGCAGATAATACATATCCTTATTGTGTGGTAGACATTTAATTATTTTGCTACTCTTGAGTGGTATGTATCTAGTAGAGGTATCCTAACCAGTGACGTGCTTTCCTTAGTTCTTTTTTTAATCTGCTTTTCCAACCTCCAGTTAATTTTATGTGCTATCCTTCCAATAAATCCCTTCTCTTTTTTAGTTAACTGGAATAATTTTCAGTTGTTACAACCAAGAACTCTGAAAAATATATACAGTGGTCTGTTCATGCTATCATTAGCATGAGTCTTTTCTACACTTGACTGAAGGGACTGATAGTGAAATCACAAATCTTTCTTGAGTTCTGCTTGCTACCAATATTTGTGGCACCTGCTTTCCCTCATTCTTCTTCCCAAGTTGTGATCTCGACAACAGTCATCTTGGTTTGAACAGTACTCATCAAACTGAATCTTTAGCTTAGCTCTGAAAAAAATGCTTCTATATTCTAAAGTTGATTTGCTGCAGTATGTCTTTTAGGTAATTTCCCCTCCCCTTCCTGTTCACACCTGCCTGAATTCAGCTGACTTCAAAGGAACCATGCTGTCATCCATTCTCTTCAAAGGTGGTAGGGGCAAATCTGTACTACAGGAAGAAGTGACTTCCAATTCAGGAGCCCAGATATACTCTGTGACCTGCTACTAAGTAATATTTTCTCCATCACAAAATTCAGGAAAAGAATGACATTTAAATCAATTTTAGACTCTACTGTTTTCAAAGTCTTTAATATACACTCCCTTTCACCTCATTTAGAAATGAGGTTCTTATAAAGTGGTTTATTTATTTTAGTCATATAATCTTTGTATTATAAGTTGTGTAAAAAGAGGGTACATGCAAATATTTTAAAATAATATTACATCATTGAAACACATAAGAAACAACCTTTGGAACACTATTTGGGCTTGTGGGTATTAACGATAATCAAGTCTGAAGTAACAAATGTTATTGGCTAAGCATGTATATTTTAGTTTTTACATGCTTATATTATTCTTTAATAAATTAATTTGAAAATAATTTACAAACCTCATGTACAACTTTCATGTTGTTCATACCTAAAAGCACTTTCTAAATATACATATTGATATCTGATGGCAGAATCATATGACCCAGAGCTCGTATCTGTTTCTATCTCTTACACTTTGCAGGACAGCACCCAACCACTGAGCCATACCAGTCAGGGCTTCACATCTGTTTCTAGATATGGCTATAAAACAATGTCTCTGAACTTGGTTAATAAAAACATAAATCTTGCAGTGTCATATGACTGAATTTACATTTTGAAATTGAAACAAAATCAAGATATAAAAATTAAAGGAAAGAGGTAGAGGAATATCACTGTGCTAAGTAAGTTCACTGTCTTGGGCCTCAGAGATTGTTGATCCAGAACCAAAAGTTACGTCAGGATTGACTGTGGTTTAACTTTATTATAGGCTTCTATTTGCTTGGGCTGGTGTAGGCCTGAAATGTCCCTGATCCCACACTGTTAATCTGCCAAGGGTATCTTAATAAGAGAGAATAAGAGAGCACATTCAGGGGGCTATTTATAAATAGAAAGCTGTCTTAGAGTATCTGTATTTTGCTTTATTTTTGCCTAATCTAGATTTCTGTTAAGCCACATGTCAAAATTCTCCAAAACTGCCCAGCAGTTGAAAATACATATTCAAGAAGAGACTTGGAAGTAAAGACTTATTCTTTACCAAATATTTACTCACATCTCAACAAATAGTGTCAAGATTAAGACTAAATTAGAGGTCATTTTCAATGCCAAATATTAGACATATCTCCACTTTAATGCACTGTTACTCCTGAGAAATTAACTTCGATCATATGTACACAATGCATGCAAACAAAATCTCACCAATGCTACTCATAAGCAGTCTACCTTTCAAGGTTTTCATCAGGTTTTATTTGATGTCACAATGCAAACATCAATGACATGTATAATATTCACATAAAGCTATATTCAGAACTGCTTGATGTTTTAAAAATATAGAGTCCATATTTGAGGTATGGATTTTCTTAATCATCCTTACATATATGGTCCACATATTTGCTGTTTCACAGGAAAATATTTCCTTCAATTCCCACAACTAGTGGATTTTTGGAGAAATTTAATTTTAAGCTTTTCTTCTTTCTTATGATGGAAGTAAATACTTTAAAAAATCCTAAATCTCAGGTATGCTTTGTTTTCTTTAAGTTGTTCTTTCTTTAAATTGTCCCTAAAGTATAGTGTAAGTACAAATATGTGGAAATAGAATTCATTTAATTTATTACATTAATACTGATTTTGCATGAACTGAGCACAGGGCTAGCATCTGAGTTTTGGAGATGAGTAAAATATGATCTCTATTTATTACAGGATCCTAAACTCAGGCCAGGGTGACCCAGAGCTAAAAAAAAAAAATAACTGTTGGTATAACATAAACAACCCAGGCTGGTTTTCAAAATATTGTGAGGACCCAAAACTCATAGGTGTAGTGACTATGGAAAGTGCAGGCTTTAACTGTTTCATTTACTCATGACCCAAAAGAGCTATGCAAAGTGCCCACATCATTTTCAGAACATATGGCACATTCTGGCACACTTAAGCCACCACATTTTAGGTTTTAAAATCTCTAGGAATGTAAAACACTGAAACTCTGGCCTATGTTAATGTCTTGGGACTTTTAACTATTAATTTATGTAATAGTTACAACCAGTTCACCTATAAAAGATATTAATGATTTTAAGTACTAGAGCTGCATCATTATAATGACTATATTCCCCTTAGTTTAATTTTAACATTTGTAAAAACAAAACTTGACATTTTAAGTCAGCAGGAGAGACTTATTACAGAACAGAATACATCTATCTGTCCTAAATGCCATAATTATTGGACAAGAGTCTGCCAAGTAAGTTACTCCTTGGGGACTTTGGAGGTACTCAATTTCCAAGACACACAGGAACTATTAGTGAACTGCTTGATTGATTTATGCAGTAGAATGCTCAGTGGTAATATTCCAAATATCAGTCATTTGTAAAAATTAACAATCCTTCAAAATGCACACCAATCAGTGCAGTGGGTGAGCAGATAAGATGCATGGTTATTCTGGTCTTTGATTAACTCATACTGTTGGTTTGGGGTTTAGACCAATTTAACTATACATAAGAAGAAAGGTATTCCTTATGTAATGAATTTAAAATCATGGCATTTTAAAAGCAGATGAATTTATAGAATTTTTAAAGCCAAATCCTCATTTTATAGATACAGAAACTGATTTACCAAATGTTATCACACTCATTAAGACATGGTCTCTATTCACTTTTCCTTTTTATATTTTGATATTTTGGATTTGTTATATACTTCACATTAAATGTAACTGACTATTAAAAGGAAAACTGTTACTTTCAACTTCCTAGAGGCCACAAGCTCTTCCACACTTATGAGATGTTAAACATGCTGTTATTTTCTCCTCAGAGCTTATGTAACCAATACACACAAGCACATCCCAACACACATGTGTTATTGTATGAGGATGGGAAAATACATACACACTGTAGGGTTTTTTCAGAGGTCTAGAGAACTCTAATAATTGCTATGGTAAATTTAAAGTACACTTTCCTACATAACAAACAGAAAATATTATTATAGACTCTACACAATGGAACCTTGGATTGACATTAAGACAACTGGGAAGACACATATCTCAGGATATATATGTCTACAATCTAATAGTGTGCATGTAGTGAGGGGTGGAGGAACTAGACAATCACATGAATGATTATACTGCAAAAAGCTAGGAAAAAATAGAAAGTGCTTTTATATTTCAAAAAGGGGTGGTAGAGAAATCAATTCAAATGGCAGGAGGTTGGAAAGAAGATTTTCTTTTGGTGTTTGAGATTAATCTCAAAGAGTAGGTAGAATTTTATTCAGGAAAGGGAGGAAGAACTCTTTTTAGATTCCCATCACTAGTTCCATTTGGTATTAAAGGACAGTTAACTAAGTAATTATCTAAAGGTTTCTCTTTTGATTCTTGAATTTACTTCAAAAATTACAATGGCTAAAATGTTTCTATACTGATACTTTATAAAAAGAAAGAGGTTTTTAAAAAACTTTCATTCATTAAGTGAACACCATGGACATATTTATGTGGCTAAATTCATTTATTAAAATGTTGGAATTTGAATTTAACTTTAAAAATACCTTTTTTTTTCCCAAAAGAGGCATTCTGTGCAAAAACAAACAAACAAACAAACAAACAAACAAAAAAAACCCTGATTTCAAAATGAATAGGATTTTCAAAGGTTCAAAGACCTTTGAAAAGATTAGTAGAGCAACTAGTACATGGTGCCTAGTGATGGACAGTGATGTAAACAAAGTAAAAAAAATATGGAGATATAGGTTGAATCATTTCTCAATCTAGACCATTTCTTTTTTTTTCTTGGAAGCAACAGAGATTTAACAGGTATTTGAGAAGAAAAGCGATGGTGTCAGCTTTGGCCTTGGGAAGATAACTGACAGCAAATAGGACTGGATTGAAAACAATCTAGTCAACAGTAGTGAGAAAAAAACACATTCATACAATTTCTTTGAATCTAAAAGTAGCCAAAAAGACAGCTTCAGTTTTTACTTTAAGTGAATTTTAATTTTAAAACTAAGATATAGGCATGTCTCTAGTAGTTGGTAAGTCATGAGTTTGTCACATCTTCCTAATTCTTTGTAAGAAAGCGATAGCTGGTTTTTAAACATTAAAGGCATTAAATAGAATATTTTAGTTTGAAAAATAGGGCATTTTAAGAAATGACAAAGTACACTATTTATTATTTTGCAATTGTAAAGCACTATAATACAAGCAAAGAATACTCTTTTATCATCATGGGAAGCAAAGTGATGAGTTAGAGCCTCTGAACATTTGCATCTTCTTCCTTAATCCATGGAAGCCTGCCATTTTACATTTTTCATCAGAATATAAAATATACTCAGACTTTTTCATAATACATTTTTTAGAAGAGTCACATTATGCTTGCATAAGTATATTTCTTAAGAATAAAAGAAATTTCAAATTATAAGTACTGGTTATTGTAAAGTATTAACTACAAAGCTCAAAAGTGATACAAATTCAGATAAACCTGGAGATAAATTTTCAACTCGTGACCATTTCAGAATATTTTTATAACTCAAATAACTGTCACAAATTTTTAGCTACCTTTGGTTAGTTTCTTAAAAGAAATTCTATTTAAAAAAAGAATATGCCAATTTTACTAAAACTAACAAATATATAAACTAATTTCTGTTATGTGGCAAATCTATACAAAATGATAGCTTTTTTACATTTCTTAATCACTACGGTCATAAATAATTTGTGAATAATGCATTGTGTTTGTTTTGACTTATAATATGTGGCTAGCAAACTTGATCTTTCATTTTCTATTTATTTATCTAACATCTAATTCACTATTACTTTTTTATTCATCTATAGTAAATAGAGATAGAATGACTCTGAGTATTATAAAATCCTATCAGAACATTTAATACGAATATATTTTATTAGAGTATCTTTTCAAAATCAAAGTGATTTGCTGCCTATGTCACATATATTACCTATAAAACCTTTGTTTGGGAATTCCTAGATAATGATTTTATTATCTTATTAACTAGATCCAAACACTTATATCTAACTTTTAAGGAAAAATTAAAAAAGATAAATTAGAGTTCTCAATATACTTAAAATGACTAAATTTAAAATACCCTAATTGTTAGGTATAATTTTCTTTGGAAAATTAAACTTCCTCCCACAATCGTGTACAACAAATTTGGCACTGCATCTTTTAAAAAATCAAAGAGAATTATGGTGTCCATAGAAGTCAGAATCTGCTAAGGAGAGTGTATCAACTAACCTACTGAATCAACTAGCCCTGAAAATGGATGGCACTGGAGTGCCAGGCACATACCCAGTTGTAGCCAGCAGTTGGTGGTGTGCAAGCAGGGGACAGAAGCGAGGCCCAGGGGTTTGGGGTTCTTCTTACCCCTGTAGCCCACCACACTCCATGGAGAAACACAAGTATGAAAAAATGGCAATGAATAAGTACCTATCAATAACAACCTTAAACATAAATGGATTACATGCTGCAATCAAAAGACATAGTTGAATGGATGAGAAATCATAATTGACACATACACTGACCACAAGAGACCTGCCTCAGAACAAAAGACCTACACAGACTAAAAGTGAAGAGCTGGAAACAAATATTTCAAGCAAATGGACAGAAAAAAAGCTGGGGTAGCAATATTCATATCAGACAAAATAGACTTCAAAAAAAAAAAAGAGCCATAAAAAGAAACCCAGGGGTCACTTCATAATACTCAAGGGAAGAATCCATCAAGGAGACATAAACATTGTAAATATATATGCACCCAAATACATAAAGAAAATCTTGGAGGACTTCAAGAAAGATATTGATAGCAACACACTTATACTAGGGGATTTGAACACCCCACTGTCAAAAATGGACAGATCTTCCAAACAAAATATCAATAAAGATATTGTGGCACTGAAGAATGACCTAGATCAAATGGACTTAACTGATATATATACAGCCTTTCATCCCAAAGAAGCAAAATACACATTCTTTTCAAATGCACATGGAACATTTTCAAAGATAGACCACATGATAGGATACAAAACAAGCCTCACCAAATTCAAGAAAATTGAAATCACATCGACCATTTTCTCTGACCACAAGGGACTAAAACTAGAAACCGACCCCAAGGAAAAAACTAAAAAACACTCAAACTCATGGAGATTGAATAGCATGATATTAACTAATGAATGGATCAAGAATGAAACTAGGGAAGAAATCAAAAAGTTTCTGAAGACAAATGAAAATGAACTCACAACAACCCAAAACTTATGGGACACAGTGAAGGCAGTCCTGAGAGGGAAGTTCATAGTGATACAGGCCTACCTAAAAAAGATAGAAACATTTCAAATAAACAACCTAACCCTATGCCTATAACTCTAGGAACAACAACAAAGACAGCCCAGAGCAGATAACGGGAAGGAAAAAATCAAGATCAGAGCAGAATTAAATGACCTAGAGACTAAACGCACAATTCTAAGAATCAATAAATCCAGGAGCTGGTTCTTTGAAAAGATAAACAAAATCGACAAGCCTTTAAGCAGACTCATCAAGAAAAAAAGAGAGAGGAGCCAAAGAAACACAATCAGAATTGAAAGAGGAGAAATTACAACTGATACCACAGAAATAAAAAGGATTGAAAGAAATTACTATGAAGAACTATATGCCAAGAAATTGGAAAATCTAGGTGAAATGGACAAATTTCTAGAAAAATACAGTCTTCCAAAACTCAGTGAAGAAGAAGGAGAAAGCTTGAACAGAACAATAACAGCTGATGAAATTGAAGCAGTAGTCAAAAAGCTTCAGAAACACAAAAGCTCTGAACCAGATGTTTTCACAGAAGTTTACAAAGCATTTAAGGAAAAGCTAACCCCCATCCTTCACAGATTATTCCAAAAAATTCAAGAAGATGGAAGGCTCCCAAACTCTTTTTTATAAATCCAGCATCATCCTAAACCCAAACCAGATAAGACACAACAAAGAAAGAAAACTTCAGGCCGATATTGCTGATGAGCACAGATCCTAAAATCCTCAACAAAATATTGGTAAACCACATCCAGCAATACATTAAATAGATCATACAACAAGAATAAGTGGGATTCATTCCAGGGATGCAAGGATGGTACAATATTCACAAATCAATAAACATATCACATAAACAAAATGAAAGACAAAAATCACATGACCATATCAACAGATGCAGAAAAAGCATTTCATAAAGTACAGCGCCCATTTATGATAAAAATACTCAGCGAAGTGGCAATAGAGGGATAATTTCTCAACCTAAGAAAGGCCATATAAGAGATACCTACAGCCAACATCATACTCAGTGGGCAAAACTTTAGAGATTTCCCACTAAGATCAGGAACAAGACAAGTATGCCCGTTTTCACCACAGTTATTCAACATGGTATTAGAAGTCCTAGCTACAGCAATCAGACAAGAAAATGGAATAAAAGTCATCCAAATTGGAAAGGAGGAAGTAAAATTGTCATTGTTCACAGATGACATGATAGTGTACATAGAAAACCCTACAGACTCCAACAAAAAACGGTTCCACCTACTAAATGAATTTGGCAAAACAGTGGGACACAAAGTCAATATGCAGAAATCAAAGGCATTTTTGTACACCAATAATGAAACAGCAGAAGCAGAAATTAGGGAAAAAATCCCATTTGATATAGCAACAAGAGAAATAAAGTGCCTAGCAATAATCCTAACCAAGGAAGTAGAAGATCTGTACTCAGAAAACTAACAACACTAAAAAGAAACTAAGGAAGACACAAAGAATGGAAACATATACCATGCTAATGGATTGGAAAAATTAACATAATCAAAATGGCCATACTACCCAAAGCAATTTATAGATTCAATGCAATCCTTATTAAAGTACCAATGGTGTATTTCACAGATATAGAACAAACATTTCAGAAATTTATATGGAACCATAAATGAACCTGAATAGCCACAGCAATCTTGAGAAAGAATAACAAAGTAGGAGGAATCACAATACCTGATATCAAACTGTATTGCAAGGCCACAGTAATCAAAACAGCCTGGTACTGGCATAAGAACAGACACATAGACCAATGGAACAGAACAGAGAGCTCAGAAATAAACCCAACTCTCTATGGTCAATTATATTTGACAAAGGGAAAGAAGCATAAAATGGATTAAAAATAGCCTCTTCAACAAATGGTGTTTGGGAGATCTGGGCAGCTACATGCAAATAAATGAAACTTGATCACCAACTTACACCATACACAAAAATAAATTCAAGGTGGATAAAAGACTTAAATATAAGGTGTAATACCATAAAAGTCCTAGAGGAAAACATGGGAAGGAAAATCTCAGACATTCCACACAGCAACATCTTCACTGATATGTCCCCTAAAGCAAGAGACATAAAGGAAAGAATAAACAAATGGGATCTCATCAAATTAAAAAGGTTCTGCACAGCTAAAGAAAACAGCATTAAAATGAAAAAAGAACCAACTGTATGGGAAAACATATTTGCCAATGATACCTTGGACAAGGATTTGATCTCCAAAATATATAAAGAACTCACACGACTCCACTTCAGAAAGACAAAAAACCCAATTAAAAAATGAGCAAAAGACTTGAACAAACACTTCTCCAAGGAGGATATACAGGGGGGTCAGAGACATATGAAAAGATACTCAATGTCGCTACCCATCATAGAGATGCAAATTAAAACCACAATGAGATACCACTTCACTCTGGTCAGAATGGCCATTATAAACAGAGCAACAAACAAGTGTTGGAGAGGATGTGATGAAAAGGGAACCCTAGTGCACTGTTGGTGGGAATATAGACTAGTGCAGCCACTGTGGAAAATAGTATGAAATTTCCTCAGAAAACTAAAAACGAAACTGCCTTTTGACCCAGAAATTCCACTGCTGGATTATATCCTAAGAGCCCTGAAATACCAATTCAAAGGAACCTATGCACCCCAATGTTCATAGCAGCAGAATTTACAATAGCCAAGTGCTGGAAGCAACCTAAATGCCCATTAGTAAATGAGTGGATCAAAAAAACATGGTACATTTGCACAATGGAATACTATACAGCAGAGAGAAAGAAGGAGCTCCTACCCTTTTGACAGCATGGATGGAACTGAAGAATATTATGCTAAGTGAAATAATCCAGGTAGTGAGACAAACACCATATGATCTCACCTTTAACTGGAACATAATCAACAAAAGAAAAAAACAAACAAAATATAACCAAAGACATTGACATTAAGAACAATTTAACAATATCCATTAAGAACAATTTAACAATTTAACAATATCCAGGGACAATGCGGGTAAGGGTTTGCAGGAACTACTATAAAGGACACATGGGCAAAACCAAGGGGGAGGGTGGAAGAAAGGTAGGGAGGCGGGTTTGGACAGGATGGGGTAGAACGGTGCGGGGGAAATGCAAACAACTGTAATTGAACAACAATAAAATAATTTTTAAAAATCAAAGAGAACCTAAACTTAAAAAATGGCTCTATTGAGAATATTAAAAATTAGAACTGATTATGGCAGCAAGGAATACTCTGAGGTCCAAGACTAAGGAAATGCAGAATGTTACAGAATTAAAGAGAACATTACATCACAGATATATTTTATGTCTATTTGCTAAATATGGTATGAAGCTGACTTTGGTTTTAAAGGTCTTCTGGAAATAGAGGTCAAGAGACAAAACCAGAGTCCTATAAAAAGAGACAATTTCATTCCCCTGATATAATGACACACAAAGTCTACATAATGAATATGAAGCATGAACTAAAAATAAATCCCAACTGCAAGGACACTGAGAAGAAAATTGCTGGTGAAAATTCATAGCCACTGTCTTACCCTGACACAGTTTTGTAGCCTGTATGTCCTAACAGGGTCTTAAAAAATAAAATAAAGTAAAATAAAACAAACAACAACAACAAAAAAAGCCAAGAATTTGAAGTAGTTCTAAGTTCTAATCGCCTTGGTGGAAGGTTCTGAAAATGATCTCTGGAATAATCTCTTCAGCCCAGGACTCAAAGAATTCCCATAGATAAATTTATTAGTAAAATGATCTCATATGCAAAAGAATGAATTGATCAATCACTGAACTCATATAAAATAAGTCACCAACTGTCAGCAACAAAAAAAATAGGAGAACCAGAGCTATAAAGATAAGCTTGAGATTAATATCGTCTGGTAAAAAATAAAATAAAATAAAAATGATATAAAATAAGTAAAAATCAATTAATTATAAAATAACAGCATATTTGAAAAATATATAGAATTTTCAGAAATGAAAAATGGTACTGTTTCTGTATAATGGTAGATTTACGTAGATAAGAAAATAAACTAGAAAATAAACCTATAGGAATTACATCAAATATAGACAAGAAAGAGAAAGAAGTGGAAAATATGAAAAAATGTTAAGAGCAATGGTTAGAGTAATGATCAAAAAGGTAACTGAATTACCAGAAGAAACAGAGAATAGGGTAGAGTAATATTAGAAAAGATAATGACTGAAAAATTTCCATAACTGATAAGACACATGAATCCATAGAATAAGAAAGTTCAAGGACAGGGAGAGGATACTTGTAAAAACATTTACTCTTAGGCACATTATACACATTATATTGAAACTGTAGGACCAATCACATAAAAGGATATTACCTGAAAAGTTCTTTAAAGAATTTAAGAAAAAGTCAGATTATGTGGAAAGAGCATAGAATTTACTGTTCAAACAAGCAATTTTCAGAATGAAAGAGTGCTAATTATTATATCATGGCTATTGAAATAGATTGGAATTATCCTAGGAAAACTAGTAACTATAATAATTCCACTTATGAGGAAATGATAAGACAGATAATTTCTGTACATCTTAGAAAACTAAGGAAAATGTTCACTAAGTACAACTGATATCTAATTAGCATTGAATATAATTTATAAGATTATTAAAAAATAAAACTAAAATATTTGTCCAAACATTTATCTTGTAAAAGATAAAAGAGTTGAACGTAGTTAGTATTTTAATTTCTTTATAAGTAATTTAGCAAATAAAGAACATAAAATATTACTTATAAATAATTTAAAATACACACATATTAAAATTTGATATTGGTAAATTAAGCATTTTAAAATTTTGAAGATGACTATTAAAGTTACAGAAACTGATTGAATAATTTTTAAACAAATAGAAATAAATGGATTGTGAAAATATATAGAATGGTATAAAATATAGCATATAAAAGGTTCAAGTTCAATACACACACAATAAGATGGAAGAATAAATCTAGACTTCTCAGTACAATAAATACAAGTTGAAAGTTAATCCAGTGGGTGACAAAGATGATCCAAATGGATTTAAAAAAAGCAGACTATGCTGTTAACAGGAGATGTGTTGAAATCATCAGAATGAAAAAGAAAATGTTGAGAGGAAAATGATGAAAAAATACAAAATCAGACAAATAATAAGTGTGTAAGTATTTCTACATAAAGTCTAGACAAAACGAACAATGAGCCCCAAAACAAGCATTATTATTACTACAAAATGCTGAAAGTTCACCAGAAATGTCAAAATTTGCATGCAACTATATAATAGTCTTTATATGTAATATAAAATTGCAAAATAATAAAAAATGTAGAAATATACCATTTTATTGGTATACATTAACATAGCTCTTTAAATAATTAATTGATAAAGCAGACAAAAATTACAGTAAAGATATAGATGATTTGAATAGCACAATATTACATTTGATATAATGTGAATCTATTAAGCATTCCACTGAATAACTGAAGAATACACATTATTTTGAAGGAAAAGTGTTAGAGTAACTTGACCCATGTATAATGATGTACAAATCCTAAATAAAATATACCCCAACCAATTAATCAATACATAAAATTAGGGCCATGTTGGTTTACCCCAGGAATACAAGGATTGCTTAACATTAAAATAAATTAATTTATTTTACTACATTAATGCATCAAAAGAGGGTAGCTATGATTTTTTAAAAGAGAAAACAATGGCTAAAATTCAATATCTATTTTTGATTTTAATAAAAGCAAAGGAGAAATAGGATGACATTTCTACACACTGATGTAATTAATGTAAAGCTACTATAGTAATCATATTTGATGAAAAAATCTTTAAAAAGTATTCCCTATAAAGTCATAAACAAGAAAGGATCTCTCCTTTTGCCAAAACCACTTAAGTTTTATTAAAATCCCTTACCCATCATAATAAGGTGAGAAAACCATTTAAGAATATATGAATAGAAAGGAAGAAACAAGTCTGTGATTATTTGACAATGATGTTATTAGGCAGGAAATCTGAAAGAAACTATAGCTGAATAAAAATTTAATAAGATAGTTTATCAGTACTAATAGGTTTAAAAATGTGCATACAAAAGTGTATACATCATATATCTATAGACAAATTATAAATATGTCCTCAATATTAGAAATAATTTCTCAAACCAGATATGAAAAAACACTAACCATAATGCAAAATCTTTAGTAAATTTAATTGCACTGAAGTTAAGAATTGTTCATGAATAGCGCTATGGCAGTAAAAAGACAAGTCACATTGTGAGAAGACATACTCTCAAAAAATCTACATGACCAAAACATAAGACAGAAGATAGAATTGAGAAAAGTCACAAAGTTGTCTTATTTTCCAAAATATTTTGAATGCTTAAAATTCAACTACTGGGTAGAATCTGCCATTGCACAAAGGTATGATTGCTTAAGGGATTAAAAATATTTTCATGAGTCTATTTTGCAATGTCACTAATAAATAAAGGTGCTTAAACCCCTAGGCCTCATAAACATCCATTGCTGACAGGTATCCAATATGCTGAAATGTTGAGAACTATATTTTTCCCTAAATCCTTTTACTCTAGTGTAATAAAGTACAAGTGTGTATGCAGATTCATTTCATCACTGGGAATTGAGAATCTCTCCTTTGCAAAGAAAGTAGGATGTGAAATGGCAGCAGTTTTCAGAGTTAAAATTCCTTGGAGAGGAACAAAAAGAAACAGAATTTAAAAAACTGAAAAAGAACCCTGGCTAATGTGGCTCGGTGGACTGAGTGCTGGCCTGTGAACCAAAGGGTCACTGGTTTATTTCCCAGTCAGGACACATGCTTGGGTTTTGGGCCTGGTCCCCAGCTCGTGACATGCGACGTGCAACCACACATTGATTCTTCTCTCCCTCTCTTCTTCCTTTCTTTCTCTCTAAAAATAAGTAAATATATTTTTTAAAAAGAACTGAAAAACACCTTGGGATGATCTTTTCCAATTTCTCATGTTACAATTGCAGAAATCTCATCTGCAGATGAAGTTATTTACCCAAGGTCACCCAGCTAGCCAGTGACAAAGTCATAGGTTTTGATATGAATCAATGTATTTTGGTGTTAGAATTACAAAGAAATAACTTGAATTCATGTTGATATCTGATTTCCTGATACATTTTTACACAATTTCTGTAAACATATTTTCAAATAATAATGTTATAGCTCCAGTTAAAAACAAATAGCAGTGCCTGACAGAATATAGCTTCTATTCCAGTTAAACCAAATAAAAGGATCCACCATTTCAGGACTATGGAATACATTATAAACAAAATTAAATTTATTCTGTTGTAAAATACAGCATGTCTGATGAGTTTCACCATAAAATAGAAATAAAAATGTGTAAAAAGTACATGCAAACCCTAGTAGTAAATAGAATATTTCTATGTGTGCATATGGGGCACTCTTGCCTGCTGGTGCATTTGCTAATTCAAATGCAGACCTAGCCTCAGGCCTCAGTAGGCTATGGGAAAACAGTTAATCAGCTATACTAACATTCATAGAACAGAGGTCCTTGTGGCTGGAAAAACCTGAGCTGAAGGTCTTTGCCCCATTCCCTGGCTTCCTAGGGAAAGGCGATAAAATGAGTTCTAAATAAAACTATGCATTAGCTGTGTTGGGTGCAGTAGGAAGAAGGCATCACAGGCTCATGTATCAGGAGGTGAGTGTGGCTGGTGCTCATGGGCCCTGGAAGAACAGGGAATAATATGAAGCTTGTACAAAAGGGTAGGAGATGAACCATGAGAAGTCTTTTGAGAATTTTCGTATTTATCTTAAAAGCAGGAGGAAGCGATTTCTGTGTTTTAAAGAGCGAGATTCTGTGTCAAATATGCATTTAAAAATACCCACTCAAAGTCTCTGCAGGCTTAAATAAGTTACTTGTGTCTATTTCCTTATCAGTAAACGATGATTGTAAGTAGAATCCATGGTATAGAGTATTACATAATGCTTACTTAATAAATGTTAATGCCTTTCTGCAATATTCTGCAATTTTCATTTCTGAACACAAATCATAATGAAAATTAAAGCATGCTATTTAATTCCCTGCTCATTCCTACCTGTCAACCTGGACCCAGCACCTCCCACAGTAACCTGTTCCTGATAAACACTCCAAAGAAGTTACTAATTGACTATTAGACAAAATGACCTGTTTATCTCAATTAAAATTCTTCAATCAAAATACACAGACAGGAGTGTTTCTGATGTGCGGCACTATCCTCTCACACATCTTTTTTTTTTTTTTTTCTTGGAGAAGATTGACAGGTTCTTTAAGCAGTGTTTCATTCAATGAAGTAAATAGTTACATGGACAATTCTTTGAAATGCATGTGAAGGACAGCAGCAGCTTATAGCCAACCTCTCCATTGGTAAATTGTATGTTTACCAAATCTTTCTAAAACTGAGTGGTTTCTGGTTGCCAACAATTTTACTTCCTTTGTAGTACTTTGGTACAGACTCAATTTACCCAAACACTCTGCTATTCAGATCAGAGAAAGCAATTTTAAAACTGGTGTATGAGTCTTTTCCCCATCTGCCTTGTGAAAGACACTTGATATTACAATTTGATCAACAAATATATTTATCAGTAAACTTTCTACACAGGATTTCAAATATTAACACCTTCCTAAATGATTTGTACAGAAATTGCTAATACAGCGACCCTGCTTATGGTATTCACTAAGCACCGGCACCTTAGGAGATTTAAAACTTGACTGTGGACAATGTTGGCTTTGCTGGAGACAAGGAACAGTGGACACAATAGCAGACTATATCCTATTACAGGACACTGCTTTGATTATGCCCTCTGCATAGAAGGGGCTCACCTTTCAAGGGCCCACATGCAAGGATTTGGGGGGCTTGGAACCGTCTACTGAAAGATATTTTAGAATTGCTTTCTTAATCAAAAATATATTTATTTTGTTTGAATGTATCTAATTTTTCCCTGGAATGTATCAGAATTAGACCCAGAAACTAATGACATGTAATAAACCTAGATTTGGTGCAATTTTGCATAAGCATTAGGTTTTAAAAGTAGAAAGTTTTTATAGGTTTGTAATAAAAATAAGTAGCTAAGAGAGTTCAGAAGATTAAATGTTACATTAAATTTTAATCCAATCTATTATCTTTACTTGTTTGGGAGGTGATCATTTTAAAAATAGACTTTTTAAAAACATGTGTAACCTCTAATTAACCCATATTTATATTATGTGGATTCCAAGTACTTAGGTTCTCAAAATCCGTATATTCTAAAGTGTTATAACAATTGGTCTTGGGCTTCAATTTCATAAAACGGTTGTAATTTGCATCTCACTTTCAAAAAGCTTTTTAATGTTACATTTCTCCTTTCAACCTCCTGCTAAGTAAAATAAATGAATACACATTAGGGTTCTGACCTGTTTAAGAGTTTGCTTTCTGAAGTACTGTTCTTTACATAGGTAATAACAGTGTTATATTTAAATTTCCAAATAGTAACTATGATTCACCATTAACCAGGTGACACTCTGTGAGTTTGTTAAACACTCCAACCTGCACTAACTCCTTCAATTGTTGGTCATTAAATCTCCATTATATTGAAAGTCATTAGGGGGAAACCATCTATCATAAAGTTTTTTTATCCATTTTTTATTTACTATAACTGTAGGCACAATTCTGTAACACTGGCGTACTAATAGTGTTCTCTAAGTAGACTAGAAAAGCGTGTAACAGACACTATCTCTCTCTGCCTCAGCATCATAACAGCACTCTGTTCCACTTCAGGTTAAGTCCACCAAATGTGACAATGACATGCCAAGGAGGTCAGAGGTTGGGAGAGGCCTACTTTGGCAAGAAGGAATTTTATCATTGGTATTGTTTAGAATTTTCATAAATGGTGGTGATAAAAAACAGCAAATTTTCATGGGGTTTTATTATTATAATTTAATACTCTGGAAAAATGCTTCTGCTTGCCATGCTTATTGAAAAGGGGTAAGATTGGCTTGTTAAATTCTGAAATGTTAGTATCTCAGATGTTGATAGGACTGATACACTATCTTTCCTCCTTTTGAGGGATGTTGCTTACTGAAGTGGATATCTATTGTACTTAGTGTGTGGGCCTTGTCTAGAAAAGTTTTGCCTTCCTCCAGAAGCACCCACAAATAGCTAAGGGATGCTGTGAGTCCCTGAGGCCCCGGCTATATTTAGACAGTCATAGTGACTTACATTCGACTGAAACTTGGCCAAATAATACTCCCCTCTCAATCTTTGGAACTGGTCTAGAGAAGCAACCAATCAGAGAAAGTAAACACTTGAAAGCTGTGCCATTGCCATCTTCCACCCACATTGTGAACAGATGGTAAAGCACAGTGACCTGCACTACAAGTGAGAAAATAATAAAAGAGATGTTTGGAAAGAAGCTGACATGACAGGCAAAGAATTAGTCATGTCTTTTTGTTTTTGAATTCTGAGAGATCTACCATGCCCTTCTTCCTGCCTCTAATACGCACAAGTACTCATGAATGTGTGCTTGTACCATGCACCATTATTTAATTTCTCTCTATTTGCCTTACCTGGTTTCTGTCACTTGCCAAACAGTAAGTGTAAATCTTTGAAAAAATATGTTGTTATTAATTCCTTTTTAAGGCTTTATTTATTTATTTTTAGAGGGAGAGGAGAGAGAAAAACATCAATGTGTGGTTGCGTTATGCACCCCCCACTGGAGACCTGGCCTGAAACCCAGGCATGTGCCCTGCCTGGGAATCAAACTGGTGACCCTTTGGTTTATAGCCTGGATTGGATTGTGTTGCTCAATCCACTGAGCCATACAAGCCAGGGCAGTTGTTATTAATTTTTTAAATCTATTTTTAGAGAGAGCAGAAGAGAAGGAGAAAGAGAGGGAGAGAAACATCAATGTGTGGTTGCCTCTTGTGCACCCCCTACTGAGGACCTGGCCTGCAACCTAGGCATGTGCCCTGACTGGTAATTGAACCGGGGATCCTTTGGTTCACAGGCCAGCACTCAATCCACTGAGCCACACCAGCCAGGGCTAATTCTTAATGGCATGCAATTAATTTCTGTTGGATTTTCTGAGGCAGATTTCTTATATCTAGTCTTTGCTTTTCATGTATTCTGTGTAATCCTTATAATTGTGTTGTCCTTAATTCCAAATTTTGTTTATCATTACTTTAAAACACATCTCCTTTTGAGTAGGTAACAATTTCTCTGTATCTTAGTCCCTTATTATCTTCCTTCTTGGTTAGTCTGTTTTTATGCTTTATTTTATGTCTTAAAATTAACATCTTTATTTTCATAATTCTCTATCACTTTCCACTGTATTTTAATGATGAATATATTAGTTTCTTCATACATAATGCTGTAGTGGTTTATCTGAGAGTATCCTAGAGGTTTCAGGATATGTCATTTCCCTGCAAACATATTTAATAATAAAAATGGTTTATTAACCACAAAATATTAGAGGTAACTTTTAAAAGTAGCACTCTAACTTCAGCTGTCCTAGGACAAATGATTACATCTACATATTTGAATTTAATTATTATTTATAGACAATTATCATTATCACTGAAGCTGACATTCTACAGTTCATGTTACAGGATTTATCCATAATTGGCCTAAATAATTGAAATTTATTAAAATAAAAACATAAAATCCAATTTAAAATGTTTTTTCTATAGTTCATTTTAAATATTCTTAATAATAGTGGCTACCAAATTGTACTCATTACTAAAAAATATCATTTTAAACTCAATTATTAGGCTTTTCCCGATTCCCTGACTTCTCTGTCCCTCAGTTGTACAAAACAGAAGAACTTCATCTGTGCCATAAGTCTTATTAATAGCATATCAGTAGATCAGAGGTCTTCTTGGTCTAGAGTTGAGCCATAAACCATATTTTAGAGGTGAATAAATTCCAAAATGTTATTTCAGTCTCTTTTCTTCTAATCTCAGCCAGTTTGAATCACTTTTTAGGGAGAATGTGGTGTTAGGAAATCAGTCAAATTTTCACAAAATAATTTTCAAAAGGCATAGTACACAGGATCCACCCCAGTCTTCAAGCAATGGAAGAGATACCTCCCCTCCAGGCAGGTTCCACTCAACAAGTGGTGAATACAGGCTACCTATGTGCTGGCCCACTGGCCCGAGGCATCTATAGCATGCAATGCGGTCTGCTGTTCTTCCTATCCAAACCTCCCTACTCAACCACCCCTTTCACTGATATTAGATCTGCTCAGTGATCTGGAGGCTCTACCTGTCTGCTCCTGCTCCCTTCCCTTCGTCCTTCCAGGGGTCTCCCCCACCACAACTCTTTTACAACTCTAATCGCTTTCCTCTTCTACCTCAGGACCCAACTGACCCATTAAAGAAATACATTTAAATGCAACAAAATTTAGAGAAAACTTAAACTATAAAAGATGTACATTAAAAATGATAATGCTATTGTGTTCTTGAGTTATCAAAGAACATTTCAAAAGATGCCAGGTCTTTGGGTAAAGCGTTTAAATAAATGACATTTGGTAGATGGGAATAGAAGAAAGATGGAAGAAGAAAGAAAGTAGCAGAAAGTAAAAGAAGAAATTCTAGGTAGTAGAAGCAACAGTAAAAAAGTAGAAAATAGTAAGAAAAACAATTGGGATATTTCTGATGCCAATGATACTATCAGAGGAAAACGTAAAGTCAGATGGACAAGGTGTGCAGAATAAGGCTCCTAAACAGAGAAATGTGAACTTCACATATGTGACACAGTTAATAATTGTAGAGCTTATAATACACATGAATTTTAAAGGTAAAAAATTAGCTATGATTTATAATTTAGATAACAAATGAGGTATTGTCTTTTATCTTTTAATAATGTATATAATTCTCTTTTACATGTTATAGGATTATAATTTAATAGAGTTTAGACAAGTTAATCATCTAGAGGAAAAATGTCAGTAGCATTATAAAAATTATATAAGTGGGAGGCACATTTATCAAGATTGGGAAACATCTCAAAAAACAACAAGGGACAAAAATTGTTTTTTATCCTAATAAGTACCATAGTAAAATTGAAATTTAAAGCAAAGAATTTTTGTCCCAGATTTATAAAGTAGATTTGTGGTGTGAATGACACAAAATAAGAGGAATTTGAAGGTCTAGACAAAGATAGTGGGATTACTAGAAAATATATAAGAAAATCAATATAAAAACAAGTTATTTAAAAAATGGTAAAGGAGAACGAGCTGTGCCGAAACCACACATTTAAATCCAACAATCATAGCAGTAGTGCCACAGAGAGAATGGCATGCTAAAGATGAAGACACCATTTGGGAGGGAGAAAATGAGCTCAGTTAATATAATTGTGTTAGCAACGTACTGAATCCAACAAACATGCTTATTTGGTGCCCTAAACTAATTAGAGTCCTTTCCATGCCAGGTAAAAATTCAATGAAAATAAAGCAACCTGTATAAATAACCTGACAAAATGCTTATTCATTATAAATATTTCAATAATTATTATTTTTTTAAATACTACAAATATCTAGGTAGACAAAAAAAGTCAGCTAAAAGAAAAAAAAGCATTAGAAGGATGATTGCATTGTTCTCTGATCAAAGATGGTGAAACACATCTACTAAGCTGTAAATTGATTCACTTATTTTTAGGTGATCCTTGTCAAGACATCTAATGCCTCTACCTGTCAGTTTTCACATCTATATAAAATAGTAATAATAATAATCCCCCATCCTGTAGGATTGTTGATAGAGAATGCAGATAATGAATACAAATGACTAGCATAATTCATGGTACATATCTGATAGTTATCGTTATGTATAGAGTTTTAATCCAAAAACATTATGCAGACCAGATGCTTTTTATATCAGTGAAGGATGTTCTGAGTTTCAAGAGCTTTCAAAACATGGCATTCATTTCCATTTCTTGAAAAACTGTTTATGAAGGAATAGTCCATTTAGCTGAGAATAATTAAATTTAAGAGTACAGAAATGGAAGCATGTGTACTAGAAGAACTGGTTATGAGCATCGAAGCCACTTAATCATAATGCTAAGTATAAACTACTGGTTGTAAATGTGATTGTCAAGTGAAATTTATTATGTCAAAATCATTCCTCAAAGAGAAGGCACAGTATAAAAATAGTAACAAAACAGGATCTTGTTGTTATTCTGTTTCTAAATTGTCGTCCCTATCTTGGGCGTGTGAGGAGGCCAGTGCATCCACCTATGCCTCCATCCTGAGCGGAAGTCACAAAACAGGATCTTAAAATGTAGATTGTATTTACAAATATCAATAAAAGATGGAAAGGATAAACATTAACCTGAAGTTTTCATATAATAAGGAGAAAACTTAAAAGATTCAGTTTAAGCTTTGAGATTGATCATTGGAGAAGTAAAAGTAAAAATAAAAAGCATGCATACACACACACAATTAATTACACAAAAGATGATCAAATACTCAAAATGTAAATACTCATGGAAAATTATAGATATTTTGAAGGTAAATAATCTTGTTCTCACTATATCTGCTTATTGTATAATATTTTTTAAATGATTTGTTGCCCATTGCAAGCAAGGCCTACAAAAAAATTCCCCTTAAACAAATAGGAGTTAGTGTCTTAAGTACCTGCTGTGATATTGAGGAGAGTTACAGACAAGGTTGTAAGGACATAAGGTAAGGGTCTTCTAGCTCTACTATCTACATACCCTCTTATCCGCAAATCCCTAATGGAATTTGTTATTCAAAAACTTACAAAAATGTAAATAGAAAATTGTTATATAGGCATGGGCTTAAATCTTACTTAGACTATCAGCTATTATTAATAAAATGTATTGCTATTAAAAAAACTCTTCCACTATTTGACTAAAATAAATTTGCTAGAAGAAGGGCATCTCCAATAATTCTACATCACTGAAAAGCTAATTGGGCCAGGATTTATGATGGGAGAATAAAAATAGAGGAGTGGATCTTTCCATATTCCACACTTTTCTCTGTGCTTTCTTTCATAATCCATAATAAGGATATGCCTTTAACTTCATTTCAGTGGAGAATGAGAGATTTATTCTTAAGTCCCATAAAAAAGAGACAATGTAATTTTTCTTCCTGTGAATCAATTACTACATTCAATAAGAATGGAACTCAGCAAATCCACGGTCTTTAAGCAAAATAAAGGAACTTGATGATTAAAAGAAGGACTAATACAGTTTACTAAGGAACTATGTGGTTAAAATGCACACTTGCATGTTTAAATCTAGACATCAATTTTAACTGTAAATTTTGGTAATGACCATCTATTACTATCTTTAAATTTGTCTGTTTATTTAAAAAAGTACTTTACAATATTTGCCTATAATTCCTTCTGACCAACATACTTTTTAGGTGGGCTTTAATGTTAACTAATTTATCTTATTTTCCAAATAAAACTTCTGGAAGTATTTTAAAATATCACTCCAGCCCTGGCTGATGTGGCCCAGTGGATTGATCACCCACCTGTGAACCAAAGGGTCACCAGTTCCATTCTCAGTCAGGGCAAATGCCTGGGTTGTGGGCCAGGTCCCCAGTAGGGGGTGCAAAAGATAATCACACATTGATGTTTCTCTCCCTTTCTTTCTCCCTCTCTCCCTGCTCTCTAAAAATAAATTTAAATATGTTTTTCAAAATCAAAATAAATAAAATCTTTAAAAATAAAATGAAATATCACTCCAGTTCCATATGCTGATTTTTTTAATCTGTCTAATTTTTAAGCTGATATTATTTTGTAGATAGTAATATCAAGGAGCATTTTCACTTACTAAAGTTCACTTGGAATTTTTAAAAATACATGGTTTTCAGGTAACAATATATTCCATGAAATCATTAAGAAAAGTATGGATTATTTATTTTGAAATAAGTAAAATTTAAATATATCTTAAATTGTAGAAGTAAGAGCTTTTGAAAATGAAAGCGTATCATTGGCATTTTAATGGAAACTTCAAGAGAAGATTAAAGGAACAATGAGAATGTCTCCTTGATGAACTTAGTAGAATTAGGACAATAACATAAATAATAAACATTTTTTTCTTTGAAAATTGATCCTTCTATCTCAGTTTAAACAACTATATATTTATACAGGGATATATAGTAAGACATTTTCTTTCAAATTTGGTCAATATATGCTCTACTATTGAAAAAATAAATCTATTGTGGTAGAAGTTTTCAAGTTTTGATGAAAGCATTCTTTCCATAAAGACATACTTGTAAAGGGTAGCCTGTTCTCATAGACTTGAGCTATCTAAAAAGTTTTCTTTTTTTTACTATGTATTCACTTGGAAATATTTAAATTATATAAATTCTTTAACTCTAAAGGTTGACAATTTAATGCAAGAAATTTAATTTTTGAAAGTAGTGGGTGAATTCAATAGAGACTTTAGGGATACTGTTTTGCTAAGGATGATGGCAAGTGTGTGTCTAGGTCCATATCATTAGATGGTTTTTCATGAATAACATTTTTGATGTGGGAAAAACACTTAAAAGAAAGTCAGATTTGGTGACTCTCTAGATAGAAATATATGCCATAAATCATTCTAAAATATATACTTTTCCAGCATCCTATCTTAGAACAGACCCAAAAATAATAATTTATTTTTCCTTCCTAGTCATATAATTACCATTTTTTGTTGTTCTTTCTTTTTAACTTATTTTATTGCTTTCAAGTACAGTTGTGTCCATTTTGCCCCCACTACTCCCCTCCACCCTAGCCATCCCCATTTCCCACCCTTGATCCTACCCCTCTTGGTTTTTTTCCATGTATCCTTTATAGTTGTTCTTCAAAACTCTTCCTCCTCCTCCCCCATTATCTCCTCCCACCTCCCCTCTTGTTAATGCCAGTTTGTTCTTAATTTCAATGTCTCTGGTTTGTTTTGTTGATTAGGTTCCACCTATAGGTGGGATCATATGGTATTTGTCTTTCACTACCTGGCTTATTTCACTTAGCATAATGTTCTCCAGTTCCATCCATGCTGTTGTAAATGGTAGTAGCTCCTCCTTTCTTTCTGCTGTGTAGTATTCCATCGTGTAAATGTACCATAGTTTTTTGATCCACTCATTTACTGATGGACAGCCAAGGAACTGATGGCTGTTTCTTTCTGATGAAACAGCCAAGGCTGTTTCCAACACTTGGCTATTGTAAATTGTGCTGCTATGAGATAGCCAATCAGAATGGCCATCATAAACAAAGCAACAAACAACATGTGTTGGAGAGGATGTGGAGAAAAGGGAACCCTGGTGCACTGTTGGTGGGAATGCAGACTGATTCAGCCACTGTAGAAAACAATATGGGCTTTCCTCAGAAAACTAAAAATGGAATTGCCTTTTGACCCGGCAATTTCGCTGCTGGAATTATACCCTAGGAACCCTGAAACACCAATTCATAAGAACCTATGCACCCCAATGCTAATTAGCACTTTTTAGTGGATTCAAACTCTACACACTGATCTGAAATGAATACCAATTTCCCATAGCTCTAAATATATTTAAAGCCCCATTAAAGCAAGGCTGCTAAACTATGAGGAAAGAAATGGAGCACCTCTACCCTTCTACTGCAAAAGGATGAAAATAGATAAATACCACACTTATAGATAATTATCAGAGCCCAGAGTCCCATCTTTTAATCATCTGCTTTTGTGGGAGTGGGAGTTGTACTTTGTGGAACCTCAGGAAATGCATATTCCTTTTAATATCTCACAAGGATAATATCACAAGGAACCTCAGGAATCATCTTGTTTGAGAATCATAAATAGGATGCAAACAAAGCAGGACAGTGGCAAACCTGAGAAGTCTGAACCTCCTATATAGTTCTTATATTATAACATCTTTTAAACTCCAAAATAACATAGTGTCTTAATCACTGGTGTGGATTATGTAGAACATTCATTCATTCGCCTATTCATGCAAGACACAATTATTGATCACTTGTCACATGTAATATTGACTGTATCATATGTAAAATTCTCTTGTAAGTGTTGAGGCAGGACAACAATAAATTGAGGGCATAGTGAATTAAAGCACACTGACGCAAATATATGGTAATAACTTGTCAGCTGAAATTCATATTACTTTACTATTACTCATCTCAAAACATAGATCTATTCAATTTGCTGTTCAAAAACTTCCAGTGTTCACCTCTCTAACCCTTGACACAAGCAGTTACTGAGAGAAGGAAGTTTGAGTTTTATGATTTCCAGAATACATTTCCAGGAATATCTTTTCTATTATTCCTCTTCACCTTACATTGGTATTGCCTGAATTAAACAACTTCCTAGTTAACTGGGTTTGGGGTCCAGTAGGACTGGCTTCACATAAAATTCTTCTATTTTGTAGTCAGTGGCTGTTGGGCAAGTTACTTTACCTTATGAAGTTGAAGGGTACCTAACTCATAAGATTGTTGAAAGAATCAAATAAAGAAACTCATAAAGCAGAAAAAGAAGAATGGCTGACATAGGGCAGATACACTGCACATCTTACTATCAGATGCAGTATTTATTATGGGCAAGTGCTCAGTTACAAGTGGGTATTGAACCATCACAAAGGAGATTCAAACTGCCTCTGCCTCTTACTAGCTACGTGGCTATGTGGACTTGAATAAATGACCAAATATCTTTAAAGCTAATTTTTAAAGTGGGAAAAGTATGGTGTTTACCTCAAAGGGGTTTTCAGAGTATTACATTACAGTGAAACCTCAGTTCTCAAACTTATTTTGTTCCAGAAGGTTGTTTGAGAAGCGATTTGTTAGAAAACTGAATCATTTTTTTCCCATTAGATATACAGTATCCACATGAGAAAGCTGTAGGGTTGAAAACCAAGTTTGTTCTGTAACTGAGACAATTTTTGTGTAAAACAACTTGGTTTAGAACCTATTTGTTCAAGATAGGAGACATTCCAGAACTGAGGTTTAACTGTACATGAAACATACAAAAAATCTAAATTGTTGTTTGGCACATAACACTCAAGAAATGTTATTAAAAACAACATGTATAGTGTGTATTATTTAATTATTATTATTATTATTACCATTTTCATTAACCTCCTATGCATTCATGTCTTCATGTCTTTTTTAATATAGTTCCTTTCAAAGAATATACTGACCTTCTTTTTCTTATTCATAGATCAACACTTTGAGCCTCCATAAGCTCCTCCACTGATATAAATGATCTTTTCTAACCTTGTCAAGTACTTTATCCAGAGGACCTTTCTCATGATGTGTTTCAGTTCTTATTCTGGTACATAGATATTTTAATATTACTTACAGGATATTTCATACATACAAAGAAAGCTATTAAAAATAGCAAAATCAATACCTGT
This sequence comes from Phyllostomus discolor, assembly GCF_004126475.2. Classification (NCBI taxonomy): domain Eukaryota; kingdom Metazoa; phylum Chordata; class Mammalia; order Chiroptera; family Phyllostomidae; genus Phyllostomus; species Phyllostomus discolor. The sequence goes on along the minus strand of NC_040906.2, from coordinate 77,610,472 downwards.
ATTTCCATTGCCCCAAAAGGTGTAACTTTTGCTCATCAAGAGACTTTAACAACAGAAAACATTGGAAAAGACTGGAAGAAGATATTTGCAACTCATACAGTAATCTGACACTGCTCTAAAGCCATTCCCAGTCAAGGCTGCCATATAAAGTATAGGATATACAGTTAAACTTAAAAATCAGAAAAACAACTCAATTTTTTTAGTGCAAGTTCGCACTAAATTGAAGACTGCATCTCTCTCCCTTCTTTGAGGTAACCTCTCTCATAAATATGTTGTTCATCACTTCCCTGAATTTCTCTATACTTTTATTATGTCCACTTTAACTACCACATAATGTTTTTACATGTTTAGATCATAAGTGGTAAATTATTTTGTGTATATTTTCTGTGCTTTGCTGTATTTTTTTCTCAAAACTTTTTGTGAGAGGGTTGCAGGTTTATGAATATGTGGGTGTTTCTATTTTTTCCATTATAAGTGTAGGGGATATGGACATTCTGTAAATGTGTATATTAGTGAGAATATCCCTAATGGGATATCCCTAATGGATTGTACTGAATTCCCCCAGTGGGCCCTTCTGGGTCTCCACCCTGCTTTGTGCCCTGGCAGTCTGACACATACACATCACCAACAGACTCCCTTACTCTGGCTCTGGATGGTTAGCATATCAGGGGCAATAGGATAATGAGAATGAATTATTTGTTCTCTGGGCTTGCTCCCTCCTGGGTCACCACTTCTCACTGTTATCCCTCATTGAGAACCACAGCTCCTGTTGAGCAGCCTTCTCTTTCAGCTACCACACTTCTGGTTCCAGTAGGCATCACTCTGCACCTTCCAGTTTAGAGGTAGTAGTGACACACTGCTAACACTAGTTCTGAGATAACACAATACTTTGTTGATTTTTCTTAAGCTTGTCAAAAACTTTGTAATATTTTAAGAATAAAATTCTCCCTAATTATCTGATTTCAGTGTGTTACTTTTTTTTTCTAGATAGAATACTCACTAATACAAGCATAAGCCTAGGAATATTTTTTGAATGTGCATACCATAAATTAGGTAACATTAAACGTTTCTTCATAAAGATTGCCCCAATTCACAATTCCACCTAAAGTATGTATAAATTCCCATAACTTTACTTTCTAATACTGGTATTGTCATACTTTAAATTTTTGCAAAATCGGTGTTTGTTGTATCTTTTGGTTTTAATTTATATTTCTTCTGATGATTATCGAGTTAGAGTAACTTTTCATGTTTGCTGGCAATTCAATTCCCATTCATTAACTTACTACAGTTTTCCTTGTTTTCTAATGTCTGACTTTTTATTCATTTTTGACAGTTATTTACATGTTCTGGGTTTTATTTCTATGTCAGTTTTATCCATGAAAATATTTTCTCACACTCTCAAACTTATATTTCCACTGTAATAAAATGGTACTTTTTGATGCCCAGAAATTTTAAGTATAAATATTACCAAATTGGTTAACTTTCTTCATGGTTTATGTTTTTCATTGTAGTACAGATATTTATGTATATGGCTTATCCCCCTAAGAGACTGTAAATTTTGTGTGGGCAAAATAAATATCTAATTGAACTTTTATGTGGCTCAAAGCATTTGGCATTGTGCTTTGTACATAGAAGTTATAGAATACAGATAAATATTGTCCAAAGACTGAGTGAAAATAGTTTACCCCTCTACCACATCTCCTCAGCTCTTGGTAAAAATTAAAACCAGAATTCTATGTAGAATAGAGTGATATCCCAAAAAACAAAGTTCTTTAGTATCCTAAAATATTCAAAAGACAAAATGGAAACAAGGAAGAATACATTAATGGAGAAAATATATCTTCTTCTAGTCTAATCCTTTTTTTTATGAGAAGGGACATGATCACTGTGGAAGACACTTCTGAAGATGTTCTTGGATTTGAAATAAATATTTATATATAATACTCCTTAGTATACCTAAAGGGAGGATTTATTTGTATATAAATAAATGTACATGTAATGTTTTCACAATACATTTATTTTTTTATACTTTACTGTACAAAGTAATTTTCATCCTACAGGGACAAGAAACCTGAGTTTGGCTTGAATGATGAGACAGCTCATGTGTCTTTGCAGATTAACAACAATTATATGGAATAGGCCAGAGATTTCTCCAATCTGGCTGTATAACAGAATCATTCAAAGAATTTTATAAATGAGGTCCTCAACCCAGAAATTACAGGGTCAATGAATAAGTAGGATGGCTCTGGAGTGTGTGTGTGTGTGTGTGAAATTCCCCATGACATTACATTCTCATGTAATGTCATGTCAAGGAATGTCACCAAAGTCACAGCTTTCCTAGGGTTCAAATACTTACCTAGTCAAGAGATCTCAGACACAGCTAAACAATATTAACTGACCTGATAAATATGAAATACCCTCATCTTGTAACAGGGTATAGCCAGGGCCCTCCCCAAAGAGGGATTTGTAATAGGGTCCAGAACTCTGGGTGTCCAGGAAATATTAAAAATATATAGGATGCCCTCACCCCCACAAGTATGAACTGGGGGTGGGACCCATGGAGCAGGGCCATTGAGTTATTTTGCATTATCAATAATTCTGCAAATAACCTCAAGAATGGTCATATCTATAACTTTTCACTGGTTTCACAGATATGTTAAGTAGCTGTGGGCATGCCTTGAGCCAGGGAGATGAGATTGACTTTCACCCAGGATATAACTGGGAGGCAACTCCCCTGGTTACAGTGCCTGCATGAGAGCTTAGAGATGATTTCGTCACATAAGGGGGCCATGCCTGCCCAGACTTATTATGAGAGCTCAGAAAAGCTGAAAAAATATAGGAATGCTGAAAGGTGTAGTCGATTATGGGAGGAGTCAGAAATAGGGATGCAAAGAAAGACTGGCGCAGGAATTTAAACCCAGGTGCAGCAGCCATGTGGGTTGGAACCAGGCAGCTTTGGGGCTTCATTTGGAATGCAGCTTTGGAACCTGGAAAGCAAGATGTAGCAGCGACGTGGAGCTCTCTATTAGCAGTTTGGAAGAATGCAGGACAGAATGTTTCGGGAAGAAAAGGGGTGAAAGGACTCTTGCTGGTGGACCATGAGAATGTGTTGCACAGGTTTGGATTAAGAACTGACAACATAGTTGATGGTGCTGGAAACCTTGGGAGGCCTGCCAACTGAGCACATATTGATAGGGGACTTGAGACTTGGAAAATTTTAGCATAAGGTAAAAAGTTGTAAGTCTAGCAAGTAATGTGTATGTTAAGCTTTTGTTTCAGAAACTACAGATAAGGCTCATCCTGGCTCCTGGGAAAAGCAGCCAACCTCCTGGGGCACTGGCTAGAGATTACCGCCTGGGGATAAGTTGGAGGCACCTGGGCCTTTTGTGTGCCACACCCCACCCCCAACAACTAACTGCTGAGAACAGGAATGCTGCAGCTTCGCTCACCTGCTCGCCTAATCCTCCCTAAATTTCAAAGCCCTCACCACACCTTGTCTGTCCTCCCCCACCCACTTACAAAAGATCTGGCCAGGAAAGAGAAGGGAAGATGGTTTGTTAGGGTTTGAACCTGCCATCTTCTTGGATCGCCAGCCATCTGAATAAAAATGCCCACAAAAGATTCAATCGCTGTCATTGCTTATTGGATTTGGTAGTGACAGGCAGCCCGAACACTGGTGTCTTTTCTGGTTACAGTATTACTGGGAAGAACTGGGGGGCCACTTGAGCCACAGACCTCTATTTCTTTTCCTGAGACACGGTATCCCTGACTGGGCAAAGGGGAGAAGGAGGTACTGTGTGTTTGTAGGTGTTTTAAGAGACTTTAGGATTTTAATGAAGACATTAAGCCATTAGTCTGTATAAATTTTGAGTAAATAGTTCCTTTCCTTTTCATTAAACTCTGGCATTGAGAGCTATAATTCCCTGGCGGCAGGAAAGGCGAGCCTAGTACAGGATGACCCAACCCTGGGACAAATGTAATGGTATCTTGTCCCCCGCACAGGTCTGTTTGGTAACAAGCTGAGTGTTCTGTCTTCTCTTCCTATGACTCCAATGCTAAGCCTCTCTGAAGACAAGAATAATGAAAGCCTCCAGGTCTCACTCTTCAGAGATGATCTGTCTGGCTCTCAATTTAAACATTGGAATCAATCAATGATATGATATTGATTCATAGAAGGGGGGCATACCAGTGAGAGTATTTTGAAGACAGCACTTGTGAAATTGTAGTATGATAAAAGAGATAACCTATTAGGATTTCATCGACACAGGCAATCTTTCACACACAGCACAAAATAACCGTGATTATAACTTTCATTTTAACAAGTTTTTCTTGAGGCAAAACACCTGTTTAAAGATTAATCACAGTAGCCTGATGATGATAGCCTGTGACCTCTGCCATCTAGCATAGGGAGCATTCTTCCGTCCACGAATATTTCAATTTGAAGTCTAACTCATTGAACAGCTTGAAAAATTTTCACTCATGAAGTGCAGGGTTATGGCTCCTTCTGAGGGCCAGTCATTTATTTGACACTTTAGGAGTGAATTAGCAATTGAATTAAGTAGCTGTTTAATTGTGGGCGGAATTTCTTCTTTTAGCATTACCCTGGTCAACAAAATCATCTGCATAGAGTCTAACATTGGCATGCTCACTTTGTTCAGAAGGCAGTCCTGGTGTATTAGAGGAGGCAGCTGGGTGGCACAGCAAATGTGTCATTTGCTATTTAACATCTCTGTGACCTGGATTTAAATTCGCCATGGCACAAAATGCAACCTCAGTTCTCTCAGAAGGCAATTAAGTCATTTGCAGTAAGCCTTGTGGAGAATCTAAAACACTAAAGGGTTTCTTGCTTCCCAACCCCCACTCTTATTTGCAAAAGATAGCAAAGTAGTTTATTTTACTACTTGTTTAAAGGGGAAAGAATGGATTTGACTAACCAACTGCTATATGAGTACATCTTGTTTATATTTTTAAAAATCTACTACTGTGTTTCAGCCTGAATCAGAAGGAAAATATAACTGTCTTGAGGGTGAGTTTTAATCAAGATACTGTTCAGAAATATTATGTTTTTTGTTTGTTTGTTTGTTTGTAGGGTAAAACCAGAATAGAGAGAAAAGCTTTAAAATAGGTGTGTTTCCTTCTCTAAAAGCTTCATTAACTACGTTCTCTTAGATCTGAATGTCAGAATGAATTGAAGCTGTAAGTTTATAAATTCAGAGTAGTGTAAAATTTGTTTTTCATTAAATTAATTCTGAATACATTTTTGCTTAAACATTCCAATTTATTACTCCCTGCATTCCTGGAAAATAATGCATTCTTCATTTTTCTTGATTCAAAATTTTATCTATCCCTTATCCTTATCCCCTGCATTTTCAACAATCCATTCAAATTCATTCACTTTACACCAACAATGGATCAGTGTGTGAATAAAACAGGCCTCCACCTAACAGCCAAGTCCTCAAGCACATTTTTTTTCCTTTTTAGTTCTACCTTCCTCTGCCTGGTCTTTTCCTAGGTTACCAGCCTCTCATTTGAAGCTGGCAAGAAATATCATTTACTGAAAAGAAATTTCCTGTTTACTATCACAAACAAGGTGCTCTTGTTTTTAACGACCTCAAATAGTCTCTGTCATTCATTAAGTATGCCACTCGGAAAGGTGCCAACCTTTTCTTTTTGCCTTACTAATACGTAAAATTAGAATTGTCAAATACAAGGACTTCCATTCATTGGTAGAATTTACCCACATGATAATATATTAATGAGATGATGAGCAATGCCACTGCCATTATCACTTACTGACTGTTTACCTTGTGTACATAAAGTGCCACCCTGGTCATTTTCAAATGTTTTTCTATACATTGGATTCACCTGAGGGACCTATTAAAAATATGGATGGGTGTACAGTATTCTATTCAATCAATAATCTCTAAACCGGTGCTGTCCAAAAGAAATATAATGTGAAACATATAGGTGATTTTTTTAAAATTTAAAAGGAGGGTTTGAGAAAAAAAAAAGGACACATGGATTTTGACAGCAGCATGGTGACTGTGGGGGAGGAGGGAGTATAATAGGACTCAGTGGTAATGGAAAATATACAATAACACTTTTCTTAAAAATTTAATACATAAATACAACATTAAGAAATTTAAAAACAGGTGAAATTATTTTTTTAATATTTTATTTAACATATTCAAAATATCATTGCAACATACAATCAACATAAATATCATTAGTGAAACCTTTTAGAGTTTTTGTACTAAGTCTTTGAATCTGGTATGCATTTTACAAGTATAGAATATGTCAATTAGTACTAGGCATATATCAAGAGCTCAGAAAATACCCATGGCTGCTAACTATTGCATTGCACAGTACAGCACTAGAAAGCTGATCTCTGGAACCTGCATTTTTTTTGGTAACTCAGAACCTGCATTTTAAGTAAGTAACCAAGTTGCTTTTGAGTATATATCAGGTACTCTCAGGAAATCATGCTATATATTTTATAGATAATAAAGGTATGTAGAAATTGAACTTCCTCTCAAGAAGTTCATTTTCCAGTTGTCATATGTATACAGATGCTTGCTTAAATAAGACATGTTGATTGCCATAAATACAATAATGGGCATGGAAATGTGTTTTCTAAAATTTCTTAGGCGAGAGAAAAAGTTATGCTGTGAGAATGAAAAAGAAATGCTTGGTGGAGTAGATAGCATGTAATTTGGATATGATAAAGACATTGAGATTTTAAAATGCTAACTGATATTTCTAAAGTCCTGTAGCTAATTGGTAGCAAATTTAAAAGTCTATCCCAGTTCTAAAGCTTCATGCCCCCATCCACCAATCTAAAGATCTCAGCATAATAGATGCAAAAAAAAAAAACATTTGATAAAATCCAAACCCATTTATGATAAAAAATACTCAGCAAAGTGGGAATAGAGGGAGTGCACCTAAACATAATAAAAAGTCGTATGTGAAAAACGTACTGCCAACTTCATACTCAAAGGGCAAAAACTAAAAGATTTCCCATTAAGATCAGGAACAAAGCAAGGGTGTCCACTGTCACCACTCTTATTTAACATAGTACTGGAAGATCTAGCCACAACAATCAGAGAAGTAGAAGAAATAAAAGGAATCCAAACTGGAAAGGAGGGAGTAACTCTGTCATTGCTGGCAGACTACATGAAAGTGTACATAGAAAATTATATAGGCTTCACAAAAAAACTACTCAACCTAATAGGTTAACTTGACAACACAGTGGAACACAAAGTCAATACTCAGAAATCATGGCATTTTTATACATTAATGATGAACTATCAGAAAGAGAAACCAAGGAAAAAAATATCATTTGTTATAGCACAACAAAAATAAAGTGCCTAGGAATAAATTTAACCAAAGAGGTAAAAGACCTGTACTTGAAAAACTATAGAATATCAAAGAAAGAATTTGAGGAAGGTAGAAATAAATGGAAGCATATACCATATTCATGGATTGGAAGAATTCACATCATTAAAATGGCCATACTACCCAAAGCAATCTATAGATTCAATGCAATCTCTATTAAAACACCAATGATTACATTTTACTGATCTAGAACAAATACTCTGAAAATTTATATGGAACCACAAAGACTCTAAATACCATCAGCAATATTGAAAAAGAAAAACAAAGTTGGAGAGATTGCAACACCTGGTATCAAATTATACTACAAGTCCACTGTATTCAAAACAGTCTGGTACTGGCACAAGAATAGACATATAGATGAATGGAACAGAATAGACAGTCCAGAAATAAACCCATGTCTTTAAGATTAATTAATATTTGACAAAGGGAGCATAAGAATACATAATGGAGTAAAGAAAGTCACGTCTTCAATAAATGGTATTGGGAGAACTGGACTTGTACATGCAGAAGAAAGAAAAAAGAAGAAAAGAAGAAAAGAAAGAAATAAGGAAAGGAAGGGAAGGATGGAGGGAGGAAAGAAAGAAAAGAAAGGAAGAAAGGAAGAAAGAAAGAAAGAAAGAAAGAAAGAAAGAAAGAAAGAAAAAGAAAGAAAGAAAGAAAGAAAGAAAGAAAGAAAGAAAGAAAGAAAGAAAGAAAGAAAGAAGAAAGAAAGAAAGAAAGAAAGGAAGGAAGGAAAGAAGGAAGGAAGGAAGGAAGAAAGAAAGGAAGAAAGGAAGGAAGAAAGAAAGGAAGAAAGAAGAAAAAAGAAAAGAAAAAAGAAGAGAAGAAGAGAAGAGAAGAGAAGAGAAGAGAAGAGAAGAGAAGAGAAGAGAAGAGAAGAGAAGAGAAGGAAAGGAGAAAAATAGAGAGTGAGGAAGGAAGGAGACTAGACCACCATTTTACATCATACAGCAGTATAAACTCAAAATGTATAAAATACTTAAATATAACTTGTGATACCATAAAAAATTTAGTGGAAAACATAGGCAGTGAAGTTTCAGATATCTCACTTGGCAATATTTTTGCCAATACATCTCCTAGGGAAAGGAAATAATGGAAAAAACAAGCAAATGGGACTACAGCAAATTGAAAATCTTCTGCATGGCTAAATGAAATCAATTATATGGGAGAACATATTTGTCAATGATACATTGGGAAAGGGTTTAATCTCCAAAATATGTAAAGAACTTGTATGGCTCAACACTGAGAAGACAATCTAATTAAAAATGGGCAAAGGACCTTAACAGATGCTTCTCCAAGAAGGACATACAGATGGCCTATAGACATATGAAAATAAGTTCAATATTACTAGCCATCAGAGAGATGCAAATTAAAACCACAATGAGATATCACCTCATACCTGTAAGAATGGCCATCATTAATAAATCAACAAACAACTGCTGGTGAGGATGTGGAGAAAAGGGAACTTTAGTGCACTGTTGGTGGGAATGCAGACTGGTATAGCCACTGTAGAAAGAGTATGGAGTTTCCTCAAAAAAATTTAAAATGGAACTGCCTTTTAACCTGGAAATTCCACAACTAGGAATATACCTAGAATCACAAAATACCAATTAAAAGAAATATGCACTCCTATGTTCATAGCAGCACTATTTACAATAGCCAATATTTGGAAACATCCTAAGTGCCATCAGTGGAAGAGGGGATTAAACAACTGGCATATTTACACAATGGAATACTACACAGCAGAAAAAAGGAAGGGTTCCTGCCTTTTGCAACAGCATGTATGGAACTAGAGACCCTTATGCTAAGTGAAATAAACCAGTTAGTGAAAGACAAATATCATATGACATCACTTATAAGAGGAATCTAGTGAAAAGAATAAACTGATCAGCAGAAAAGAACCAGAGGCATGGGGTCATGGAATGAACTGACAATTGTGGGAGGGAGGAGGAAGGTGGAGACTGATTGAAGGTGACAGGATTAGTCAAAGAACATATATGAAGGACCCATGGACACAGACAACCATGTGGGGATTGACTATGGAGGTGGGGTGAGGGCTGGGTTGAAGGGGTGAAGGGGGAAAAATGGGACATCTTAATAGCATAGGCAGTAAAACATCAAAAATGGAGGTAAAAATAAAGACCTGATGATAATCAGATTCCATGACAGGACACAGACACATTCCATTTCACTCACTGTTTGCTGTTCTTACATGCTGCATTTCCCAAATCAAATGTATTTTGATTCTCAAGAGGACTATTCTCAAGATAACATATTATCACAGATTTGGAGGTAGTAATTATTGGTGCTCCACAGTATTTCTGAACATAGAGGTTTTCTTCAGTTTCTCTTTTCTAACCTGCCTATCACTTGCATCTTCTAACATTCTTCCAAATACTTAGATTTCAAGACCTTTCCTATTTATTTGGTAAATTAACACCACTAGATGGGATTATATCATCATTATAATGTTACAATTATCTGTTTTAATTTGTAATATGTGGATCTAGAAAAATCTTTATAATAATATCTTTCTATATATTAAATAAAAATGCTGAGGAATCTATATAATGATCTAAAGACAATAGCTAGACCACATAAAAGGTATTAGGGCTTAAAACCATTTAAGGGACACTCTTTAAAAACTTTATTATTTTATTTAATTATTACTTAAGTTGGAGAGAGCTTTCGATAGCTCAAATCAGCTCAGCTTTTTACTATTAAGTTTAAGTTCAAATTCCCAGTTAAAAGTTGTTCATGACATGAAAATGTGATTCACTAAAAATACTAAGGCAGCATAATTTAAATTCTTAATTTAGTTACTTCATAATATATAGCAAAATGCAGTATTTAAAATAATTATTTATAAAATTATTTGAAGATAATTATGAGCCAACCAAGAGGCAATGTGGTCAAATTAAATTTAAATGAATTTCCTAAACTTGTAATCATTTTTTTCCAATGAGTCATTAGAACAAAGGATTTCTTTGAAAACATGTACTTCTGGCTTATTTGTGTTGGATTCTGCCCTTTGACACTTTATGATTTTGAAGTAGAGAAAATAGTCCATGTGTCTTCAATTTTCTTTTACTTTTTTTTTTTCATTTTGTCAGTTGGAAGATGGGAAACAGGTCAAAGGTTTTCTAGAGGGTTCAAAACCTAAATATACATAATTGTGTTTTTCTTTCAAAAATATCTAATGCTGGCCACCGTGGCTCAGTTGGTTGGAGCACCCTCCTATAAATTGAAAGGTCACAGGTTCAATGCCCAGTCAGGGTACATACCTGGGTTACAGATTTGATCTCTGGTTAGGGAATGTGGTAGTGGCATCCGAGATGTTTCATTCACATGGTTGTTTCTCTCCCTCCCTCTCTCCCTCCCTCTCTGCCTCCCTTCCCCACTCTCTAAAATAAAAAAATTATATCCTTGTGTGAAGTTTATATATATATGTGTGTGTAATATGTACAGTATATATAATCTCATATATATGTATACACACACATTAGGTTTTTTTTGGTTAACTCAGTTGCCTGTTTTTAAGCAATCTTATCTTTAATACATCACAGGGCTCCCAGGTTTTCAATGTCTTTAACTGATATGGATCAATACCTCAACAGAACATATTTAAAAGTAAAACATAATTGCTTCTTACAACAAAAACAAAATGAAATGCACAATATAATGTTTTTCTTGACTTTAACTTTAGAATTACATCCTCTATCCATTGTATGACAGTAGTGAAAAGTGCAAAGACAAGAGAGTGGGAATAATTAGAAATTCTCTAGCTCTCATTAGTTCATGTTTAATACTAAGGTCTGAAATGGTGTGACTTCCAAGAATATAAAAAATACCAACATCTTTGGGTAACTGTAATATTTATTCTTCAGAGATCAGATAAGATTAGGCATGTTTAAGGTAGTATGGCAGTAGACTGTAATATTTATTCTTTAAAAATCCCAATGTTTGATGCATTGCCTTATGTGTTTGCGTGTGTGTGTGTGTGTGTGTGTGTGTACACACATATACATCTTCCTTGTCATTTAATGGATTAAGCCTGTAAATTAATTAATCTGGCCAAGGTCATCATATTTTATATATTTTAAATGAATATAAAATAAATAATGAATTTATATTTCTAGGCTCGGCTTTATTATTATGTTTAGAAATGGAACAATTTAAGTTAATATGTGTTATATTTCAAGATGTTTTAAATTACTTTTCTCAACAAAGATTATTTACAATGATTTCAATATTTTGAAAATCTTTAGTGAGGATGACTTACTTCCTTAGAAGCAGGTTAAAAGTAATTTCATTGAAGCATAAAAAATACTGATACATAACAACTATTAACCTACAAAAAAGGACAAGTTTATATGGGTCAGAGATGCAGCTTTCTGTGTAAAAAGGCAGACTTCATTTGTTGAGTATAATTCATATTTCTTTCTAAAGTAATAAGGATGTCCATCTTCTTTCTACATTCATCAGTATTTGTTATTGGTAATAGGATTATCTAATAGTCATAGAGACAAATGTTTTTGAGAAAGCATATGTAGTAGGGAGATACATCAATGTTTTATTTCAGCACAAGTATCTCTCATTTGGAATATAAAAGATATTAACACATTTCTTCTTGATGATATAAAGAGTTCTGTTTTTGTTAATTCAGTGTTTATAATTAGCTAGAGAATACTGATATTGTCCATGTTCACACTGCATTAAAAATGTTTCAGGATTTGATTGCACAAATATTCATCTTTAGTAAACAATGGTGACTAACTCCACAGCAGAGTTGCTAAGAGTGAGGACCAGTGCTTACATTGCATTTCATCTGAGACCAAATAAAGAAAAAAGTTCTGAAAGTGTAACTGAAAAATCTAATATATGTGTTCTCTTATAAAAACTATATTTCAAGAGACTGAATTACACTTTAAAAAAGTTGAGTAAAGATTATCTATAAAAGTATCTAATCATTAAGCAATCTATATTAAAGTTTGAGTTAAAAATAGATCAAGATAATATTTTCATAAGATAATTTGGGCATGAGAATGGCATAGCCTTATATATTCCCATTATATATCCCTCCCTCCTCTTGAGCAATTGTAGTAGAAGAGAATATGATGTTTTACCCCACAGTTTCTAGGGGCCATATCTATTCCTTTTTCATATTCCTCCCAGAATCTACAATAACATCCTATAAGTAAAATCTATATAATTTTATTAACCAATGATATCCCAATAAAGTCAATAAAATATAAAAAAGCAAAAATAAGGCTATTTTTAATCTAAAATATAGTTTTACAATTACTGGAAATTATGTCAAGCTAAAGTGACCTTTGTTATAGGAATTTTGTTTCTATTAAAAATAAAGTATAAACTAATAAAACCCAGGAAATATGTATTTATATATTTATCAAAGGATTAATTGTTGAATATTTTCAAGCATTAGGCATGTGGAATATAATTGTGAATAGAATACTTTTTCCTCCATTTGGTCTGTGTATTTTACCATGGATGATTGTGATATAGGCAATATATTTTCTGGTTTCTATTTCTTTATGGAAGTGTGATATAACTTGAATACATCAATTTCAATTACATGTTTTCTTTTTTTAGATTTTATTTATTTGTTTTTAGAATGAGGGGAAGAGAGGGAGAGAAACATCAATGTGTGGTTTCTCCTTGCATGACCCCTACTGGGGACCTGGCCTGAAACCCAGGCTTGTGCCCTGACTGGGAATCAAACCAGTGATCTTTTGGTTCTCAGGCCAGTGTTCAATCCACTAAGCCACACCAGCCAGGGCTCAACTGTATGTTTTCATATTGCCTGAGAATAATCAATTGATACACTACTGATGCTATTTTGACCTATCTAGAGTAAGACAAGATGCTGGAGTAAGAAAATTATATTTGATTTTTAGAAAACATAAAGCCTTGGCCACACTACAAAGAATATTATTCAAATTACTAAGAAAATTGTTATATTATAAACTACTTTGGGGGATATTATGGTGCTAAAACTGTTGATTAAAGAGGAGTGAATATATTGCCTAATTACTTTGTCTAATTCCACCAAATATCATCTTTTTCACCCAAAGCTGGTTTGAAATGAACACAAATACCCTTATTCACCAAGTTACTAGTTTTGAAATTAGTACACTTAGTATATTTTTTAAATAAAGAAGTAAAAAGGTAAGTAATATATATATATTATTTTTTATATATTTTTAGATTTTATGTATTTATTTTTAGAGAGGGAAGGGAGGGAGGGAGAGGGGGAGAGAGAGAGATCAGTGTGCAGTTGCTGGGGGTCATGGCCTGCAACCCAGGTATGTACCCTGACTGGGAATCGAACCCGCAACTCTGTAATATATATTTTTAAACAAAGAAGTAAAAAGGTAAATATTTAATTCAAATAATATTTTAATACCTACAACATAGAGCAGTAAATAAACCAGGACACACGCCTTTTTGCTTCCATTGGACTTACAATCTATAAGATGAAAACAGCAAGGAAAACAATATACAGGAGTTTTAAATGCTGTGAAGAAAAATAAAGCAAGCTGAGTAATTAGGAGGAGGCTGCCCTGTATTTTAGATAGAGTTGTCATCCTCTAGACCAACTACATTTGAACAAACATCTAGAACAAAGGTCTAGAGTGACTGTAGCAGAGAAATAGACTGGGAGTTATAGGTAATGAGGTCAAGCAAGAAGCAGGGGCCAGCTTGCTACACATGGAAATGGTGTTTATTACAGGCCTTGTGGACTTACAAAATTGAATTTACATCCCTTTTATCATGATTGATTGACAATAATAATTAAGTATATATGTAGTACACCAGGTCCAAACTTCATTGTAATTTGAAGAAGTAAAATAGAAAGTATCAGAAAAAATAAAAAGAAAGAAACTAATCAACATAAAAATTTCTATATCTTTTATGGATGACATACTTAGTGAGATTTTCTCTACAAAAACATCTACTCATTCATCTATCAGCTTTCCTATCTTTTCTGACCCTGCATAAACTAGGAATCTCCCCCAGCAGACCCTTGCGGGTACCCTTATTTTACCCACAAGATTATGAAATAGGCTTTTACACAGATGGTCAAAGGCCCTGGAGAACTTCTGGCCCATCCATATTTCTCTACCACTGTCAGATGACGGCAACTGGTAGATCTCCCCATAGGAAAACCATTCTAACTCATTTCTTTCCAAGTTTCTTAGACACATACATTTTCTATGGCCCTAGATCTCTCGTATGTAGGTGACAGACAAATACTTTGTACTTCATCCAGAGGACAGAAAGATGCCAGCCTCCATGTTGTGGCTAAATTAGTTTCCCCAATGCAGGCTGATTCTAATTTTCTCTGTATTGTACCATGGGCAATTGTTCCAATTCTACCAGTTTCATTGGCATATCCTGCTCCAGGAAGGTGACTGCCTTGTTTCTAATTTCTATCCCTGTTCCTCTGAAGCTGCCTAAAATTGGCCCCAAGTTACTCCACATAAATTTTATTTTTTCTCATTATCTGTTTTGGAATTCTTGCCTCTTCCTTACTGCTTCTTATTTCCTCTACACTCTGGGTCCTCAGAATAGGCTACCAGACACAAAAATATATGGTTTAATTCTTGTCTAACAGTTAAGCTAATTCCTCAAGGTCAAGTTGTTAGCTATTATTGCTCCACCCAGTACACCTTAAGTGTTTTGTTAAAAATGAGGATTTCTCCTAATGCTATAATGGCATGAATTGATGGAAGGAAACATCTGAAATAAAAATATCAGTGGTTGTGAAAATTTTCATCTATTGTTCATTTCATCTATTCAAATATAAAGATACAGGCATTTCCATATTTATTCTTTGAGAAATATAACTTAGAGGATTATAGATAAGATAGTAAAGAACTCATTTTTTTCATGTTGAGTGAGAAGAAGGGGTATTTAAACAATTGGCAGGGCATTAAAATCCACATAAAATAACCTAAATTACGAATTTATCCTAATTCAAAAATGCCATGTCAACTGTGCTTTTATGATGATTTATAATACCTCTTGCTTTAAACAATGTTTACATATTAGTCATTTTTAAAATATTAACTGACTTGCTGCATATACAAATGGTGTTTATTATAAGCCTTGTGAACTTACATAGCTGAATTTACATCCCTTTAATTACAATTGTTTGAGAGTTAGAAATAAGAATAAATTACACTAAGTTCCATATCCAATATTTTAAATCTTTAAATAATATTCATTTTATCATATCATATATTGTTTTATATTAGTCTCAAAATTTAAAAGTACTAAACAAAGGAACAAAAAAAAAGTGTATTTTACTGTCCAATTAAGAAATCTAGTTGCTTACCCTCTCAGTCAATGAATTATAATGTATCAGACATAAATCAGTGAGAAACTACTTAAACTTGCACCTTGTAACCAGAGCTATAAATTTTGGCAGCAGGCCACATAATCCAGTGCTAAATGTGCAGCGTTATTTATTCCAGTAACATGTGAGCAAAATATACAACTGTTTTGACTTGGTAGATGAGTTAACAATATCCCAGCAAAAAGCCTTTGTCCATTTTTTACACAAATGTCTTTTCTTTGATGTTAAATGTATTTTGTAATTTTCATGATAAATCATTGGAAAAAGTTAACTGTGCCCTTCTAATGCTTTGTAATTTTTAATTTCACTGCTTTGGCAATTCAGACTCCAATTCAACATAAAGTGAGACATTTGTATATATTGTTCCTGGATTTCTTTATTACTTTTGCCTGCCATTCCCAATCCTAGATAATTCGCCATAGAGGCTATAGGCTTTCTGGTGTATAAAATTATGTAAAATAAGATATTTACCTACAAAATGATTTTATGATTTCTTTAGATGACTCATTTATCCTAACATGCACTTCTATTCCAGGTGCACAATACACATGAATAAAAAGTGAGTCCCTAAAATATAGAAATAGTCTAAGTGAAAGTAAATGATACAGTCACACAGAACTGAGATTATATAACACAGGACTGTACCTTGAAGTAAATGCCTTTACTCTTCTGTTTCATGTTATCTTGCTTTGCTTTGGTATTAGGCTGTAGAAATTTGCCCTTAATTATTCACTACATTCTTTTCAAACCACTACTTGAACATCTTCAGAGTTGCTTAATCTCTACTGCATTAGTAATAGGCTCTCAAAAATGAGGCCTCAATGATTCAATCATTTCTTATATTCCACTCTTCCAGCATTATTGGTGTCACTTTTCTTTTTTCAGGTCTTCTTTCTATTCCACAGGTATGCAAGCTTCACACTTTCGTTCCACTTTTTCTACGATGTGCCTAAATTATAGTCTACAGTCACTATCTCTACTTAGCAACCTTCAAATCAATCCTAAATCTCTTCTTGTTGTTTTTTTATCTATCGCCACTCTATTAATTTGGTGTTCATTCAGTTCACAGATGGCCTTGAAGTGTTTTTTTTTTAATTTTAATGAAGTGCTTTGTTTTTTGTAAATGGCTATTAAACACAATCCTCTTTGATTTTCATGACAATCTAACTAACTGACCAAAATTAAGTTTTATCTTTTCACTAAATCTTTCTTTTGACTTCTGAACCTTTGAAAATGATTTTAAAAATGACTCAGACTAACTCTTATAACTATGGTATAATAATAGTCTGCTTCTCCTTGTCTTATACCATCCATGGCAAGTCACCGAGTTTTATTGGCAGTGGCTCATTCATTTCTGTTCTCTTATCTGTTTGTTATGACCACCACTTACTAATTCACATCAAGACAGTTACATAAGCTTTCTAAGGAGTCTCCCAACTTCCTGCATCTTTCTACTTCAATCTAGGCTTCCCTTTCCACAACAGTGTCTCAGGAATTTTAAATTCCAGTCATGCAGGGTTGTTGTGACCCTCTGTTCCAATCACTGTAATAATCCTTTCAGCACACTTCCCCTTTCACTGAAGTTCCTCTGCCTTCAGAGTGCTTACTCATTCAAGTCAGTTTAACACTGAAGTGCTCAGCTCAAAAAAAATTTTTTTGGTCCTTATTTTTTATATTCTTTGTTATCTCCTGGAACATTTTAAATAATGTCTTCTTTAAAGTCTTATCCCAGCTATCCCATTCTATACTTACTTTTGCATGTCTGTTTTCAGCAGGAGATCGTAAACTCAGTAACGATAGGGATGGTAACTCCCTCATGTATTTAGCCTTCACAGACCTGATAGAATGGTTTAATTATATGCTTGACAAAGGTCAGTTCAGCTCAACCACTGATATTTCATGTATATTTCCTTTATGAAATATGACCCCTTTGCTTTTCCCATGTCAATTGAAATATTAACTATGGCAATAGCAAAGTCCAATTTTGCTTCCATCTTTCTGTGGCCCTTCCAGTGATCATTGATCTCTTTCTAGTTTTAATTTGTTTGTTACATTCCATGTGTATTATTCAATATCAAACTCACTGTGTTGAGTTCTCTTCTATTTCATGAATTTCAAATTCATGAGCCAAGATGATGAAATGCTTAAAGGCAGAAAACACATCCCTTATACTTCAAAATTGCAGAGTAAAACTTAATTTTTTCAGATGGATTCTAAGAATAATATTTTACATACCAATATACAAGTAAATGTAAAATATAACATATGTTGTTTTACTAATATATCCATTATTTTATTATCAAAAATGTATTAAGCAACCTAGAGATATCAATGTGTACATTTTGAGAATCAAAGCCCAGTGATATAACAATTAAGGATTTGAGGATGTAGGACATCCACATATGAGTGGGGATCAAAACAAGTCCGGTTATCTTCTGAAGGGCAGGCCTGCTGTAGTACAGGCTTCTCCTGTTAGGTGAGTGTTTGAGAAACCCACTTGTATCAGTGTACCAGCTGGCTTTGTTATAAGAGGCTACATATGGCTTCACTGAATTTAGTTTTGAAGACTCTTTCATTTTATTTGCCCACTTCATGATGGGTGATTTATGAGTGCACCTGGCCACACTGCTGAGTGTTCAGCAGTTTTTGACCAAAAATGGCACAACCCCATGTCCCACCCTCCCTATTCACCTGATCTCTCTCCATGTGACTTTTTTTCCCCAGATGAAAAAAGTCCTCAGAGGGAAATGTTTGCTGATGTGGAAGAGGTAAAACAAAAAATTGCAGAGGCACTAAAAGGTATTAAAACAGATGAGTTCAAAACTGTTTTTGAGCAACTGGAAAAAATTCTTGATAGGTATATTGCATCAAATGGAGAGTACTTTGAAGGTGACTGAAGTTTAAACATGTAAGAATAAATACACAACTTTTTATATATAAATTATGTGGTTTTGGGGTCCCCCCATACTTACCTCCAATAGATCACATTTTATCTGTTATGCAAGAACCCTACAGCAATCATTCTGCTCTGGGGAGACTTGACAATTCCTTGTCATGGAGAATACATTTAAGGAGTCCAAAATGAGGTTTGGTGCTAGAGACTTGTAGGTTCATGATGAGAAAGTTATTCTAAAGAAATCACACTAATAAGGTGTTTATAGCTATAAGGACATCATATATTGTAAGCTCAAAGCAATAAATTGACTAATCGAATTTGACAAAAAAAAACATAAATACTATTTCCACATTCATCATTTCTAAGGTCCTCTCACTTTCACTTATCACTTTCAGCCTTTTCTTTGCAAGTTTGTCTGCACCACAGTTCATACCTCCAAAGGATAAAGATAGAAGGTAAAGTACAACTAAATCAAAAAGCCCTCCACCAGCAGAGTAGTGAGCCCCTTATAGCAACAACCAATTATCTATTCATCTGGTGACCACAATCTTCTTTTGTTCTGGAGGACCTTATTCCAGACCGGGTGATGTTTAAAGATGAAAGAGAATAAGGAAAACAATATCTAATCAGTCAATCACATGCTAAGTACTTCAGTTTGCAAAAAGGCAAGCTATGCAAAAATGTCTATGTCAGCATTCGTGCTAGAATCATAGAGGCTCATAGAAGAGCCAAATGTTCTGAGAAACTGAACTGAAACCCCAAAGCTACCAATTATTGAAAAATAAAACATTTTTTTAAAAGCAAAAAAAACCTCTTCTCTGTGATTTACTTGTCTGAAGTGTTGAACACAGTGTCTGGGTAAGCAATGAATTATAAATATCAGGGGAGACTGGCTGTAGATCACTGCAGACGATTCAGAAAATGTAAAGTGCCAAAATCCTTTTGAACATGGACCAACATAAAGCAAAGGTCTAGGAAAATGCACAGCTGTCCAATAACTAAGACATGATAGAGCACCCCAAGTACCAACTTTGTTGTCCCACTAATACTTCACTCATGTAATCTTGAGGTGAACTAGAAAAAATAGGCTCACTGGTGAATTGAAAATGAATAAAATACCCTTGAAAATAGTATTCCTTTAAGGTTACACAAATGAAAAGTTTCTTGTATTATGGAAACTCCCTCTCTCTTCAGTAAAAGATGCCTTGTCCTAAGGATATCCTTGTTTCAGGACATCTGTTCCTAGTTTGATAATGGCTTAGCTTGTTCAACATCAGGGCCTTTCCTAATGTCTAGGTGACCTGCTTTTATATAATTTTGAATTTAGTTTCTATTTATTTATGACCATACTCCATTTTGGTAATTACTTACAGGCACCCAGAGGGACATTGTCGATGGTAACATTAAAAATTAATAAGTGAATGAATTAGTATGATGATTTTTATTACAAAGATAGCACATAAGACATTAGTGAAAAATGTTAGGACCTAGCATCAGGTTACCAATAAAAGTAGTATAATACACAGCTATAGTTATTTATCTTAAATATAAAATCTTACTTTTATCATATTCTTTATCCAGCCTTGACTTCCTCATTCCCTCCCCAAATTCAGTCTTACATTTATTGAATCCTGCACAGTTCTTTTTGAACTGACAATCTGGCCACGCCATTCATTATCCTCACAAGAAACTGTAGGAACCAATCACTCTCCATCCTTTTATATCTCACCCATCACTAATTCTGCATTTTCTTCCTTAAAATTTAGCCAATCTCTTCTCTTTATCTTTTCATTGACACCATCATCATAATTAAGCCATATTTATTAAAATAATAAAATTAAGCTTGTGGAAATATTTTCCTCATGTTTGTTGTATCATTTTCCAAATGTAAACCATTCTTGAACAGTTATTGAGTGCTGTTTATTTAGAATACAGGTGATAATCGCCAAAATTCTACCAATATTGTTGCTTTATACATTCTAATTTTTAAAGATTTTTTTCAAAGTAACTTTCATTGATTCAAACTGAGGAACCAAATGTTTGGCCAACTTACTTCCTATATAGTCGTTATATTACATAGTCATATCATTTAGTATTTCTTTTCAAATTCAGAAACATTTTCAAATTTGATTTTTTTACATTATATATTCCCCTACAGACCCCTTTTAAAATGTAACATCTCTCACTAAAGTTTCTAAGTATTTACTAGGGACACTTTCTTTCAATTCTATGTCAGATGAAGTGGAAATTTCTAGGTATTACTTTCTAGTCCTGTATCCTCAAAGTTAGACACTGATGACTAATTAAATCCACAAGCAGGTGACTACAGGTGCAGAAAATTGTGCCTGCAATTAGTCACACCTGCAAAACAAAGGCTGGGTTATTTGCATTTCGGATCTGAGCTTTCTGTCTTGAAACAAAATATTTCTAGATTCAACTTTTTCATATTTCAACACTTCAATAGGCAATTATATCCTCTCTATTTCTACTTTGACATTATATTTTGTAAGAAATTTAGTTCCTGAAACTTACTTGAATCCAAATACCTAAAGTATCAATATTTACATCTGATAAAAATTATGCCTTTTTATAATTGTGATATGCTCCATTTTTCTACCTCCATGTAAATGAATCCTCATAGATTAATAATTTAATTAAATTTTAATCAAAGGATATTAAAAAGATTACTTCTATAATTTATAAATTTCACATGTATCATTATACTGAAGATATTGTTCATCTCACATTATTTATTTTACTTTACATTTCATATTCTTTCTACTATATAATGTCCTATCAGTATCTTTCACTGACTTACAAATCTCTAAAATAAACAACACATTCATTTCTAACTGTCATGGAAACATATATGAAAAGAACAATTGTAAATGGAATTTAATATTATGTTTAATACTTTTTTCTTTTTAAATTCTACTAATCTAATAAAAATATGTTTTAATAACTATTGATTAAAATCAACATCATTGTGAAATAAAAATATAAGGAAACTTTGGCCTAAAGAAATGCTGTTTTGCTTTTGCTACTTTCTATTGATTTACAATTAAGAGTGATATGAACTCAGATGCAGTACTTTTGAGAATAACATGCAGGACTTCATTTTTGTCCAGAAGTATATATAGTAGGTGTGTATATCTGTATCTAAAACAAATAATAGTAAAACATGCTAAAATATCAGGCTAAAAGGAAAATTAAAGCAGTTTTTTATATTTTTTGTAGTTACATTTATTCTGCATTTATTCACATTTAATCTGCAGTTATTCTACGTGTTCCAGGCACTGTGATGGGCACTGGAGATACAAAAATGATTAAGATATTGATGCTCCCTTCAAAAAGTTGATATCCTAGCTTGACACTTGTCACAGAAAATTACAAAATAGTTGAATACATATTATATAAATGTTTGTGTAAAGTAGTGTAAAATCCCAGATGAAGGAGAAAATAATGCTTTTACAAAGTTTTTAGGTAAAAATTGTTGCATAATTTTCAATTATTGAAACATTGCTAATTATAGAATAATATTTTAGTAAATCATTCAATGATACTTTTGTCCTAAACATATACTTAGCTCCTACTAATATCTGGAGATTATCAGAACTCCAGTTACGCATCAGTCTTTTGTGCAGAAGTCTTCAATGACTTTATAATAAAGGCAAACAAAATAGAAACTTATCATTCTTCTCTCTCAAATGTGTGCTGTAATTTACCTTTCCATCCCTTCTCTAGCATATACCAAATGTGCCTTGATAGTAAAACTCTAAATTAAAAGACATGAATTGATTATGCCCACATTACTAGTCATAAGAAGCTGCCCAGTAGGCACTTATAACAGTGACTGAACAACATCTCTGGAACAAGCCATTCTACACTTTATATTTAGGAATGAATTTCCTTTTGAAATTATAAACAGCTACATGAACTCTACACCAGAATTTGTAAATTCTATGCTACTTTCTTAGCTGTGAATACAAGAACAATTGTTATGCTGCAGATCTGAGACCCTCTACCAACCAGGCACATAGAATTCCATGACAGGCTGTAGTGAGAAATCCAAGGACACGGGGAAGGTGAACTGTTAATTCCTCTCACTGTGCCCAGATCATTTTCAACTAATGTCGGCAATCCAGGAACAGTCTATGAATTTGATTTATGAGAATTTAGTGTTTGTAGTAAATAATTTCCAATACAGTAGTCACAATAGGCCTCTAATCCTTTGAGTTTTTAGAAAGACCATCATAAGTTAAATACTACAGCTTCTGATTGCTAAGTACATAGTATTATAGTAAGAGAGAGAAAATAACCTGGGGCCTGAGAATGAATGGCAACACATTACTAAGATACTATTTTTAAACATATCTTATCATTATTGGAGGTGTGAGGGGTGAAGGGATTGAGCAAAAAGGGAAAAGGACTCATGGCCATGGACAACAGTGCAATTGTGGGGGAAGGGTATATAAGGGGACTAAATAGTAATGGGAAAAAAAAGATAAAAGAAGAAAATTACAGGAAGAATATAATTTCAAAATATTCTACTTAAAAACTAGCTTCCTGCATTGTTTTGTGGTTATTTGAATAAATAAACTTAAATCAAATCAATAATTTTCAAAGAAAATAAATGACATCCAGTCTGATAGCCAGTGTTCCAATTTTCCAACAAATGCAATCTGAAATGGCAGCAATATTAAACCTTGACTATTAATGATGTCAGCTCTGCTTCATGTTACCTGAGTGAAGATTTGATCTGTAAATAAATTCAAATTACTGACTTTCACAGTTTTCCCAGACTTCCCATAATTCATTTTCCTCTCTTTATGCATACCTAAGCTCAAAAGTTATAGCACCTTTCCACTTCTGCATTTATTGGGATGTGATGTATTATATTTAATCATGTCTCATTATAATGTGGTCCAAGCTAACGTGCTGTGACACTGCATCACGTGCTCTGCCTCCACACAGGTACTCCACTTCACCTATCAAAACTAAATTAGAGGAGTCTGGTATATATCTAGTCATGTCTTATATTCCTGATTGAATTTGACTAATACACAAACTGCTGTGTCTGATATTGATCACATGCTGTGAAATTTTTCACTGAAATGAAATTTTCCTCTGGCATTAACATCTAGTAAAATTTAATGTGCTTTATAAATGAAACAGTTTTGTTTGAGTGTCTTTTCATATTTTTTTTGTTTCTTTACATGTATTTAGTTAAGAGTTCTAAAGGTTTCCTTGTCTTTTTGTTAATAAAGTAACACTAGCCTACTCTGCCGTAGAAAGACAGTCATTACCTTTTAAAACTCTGTGACTAGTCTCAAATTTTCAGCAGGTCCCAAACCAGACAAAGCAACAGAACAGACCATATAAATGTAGTGAAGAAAGAGAGACCAGAGGGTAGCATGCTCTAATTCTTTTTATTCCTTCCTCTCCTTTTAGTGTCTTAAGAAACTGCAGCTGTATGCATTAACACAATCCCTTGACCCATTTTCAAAGCTGAGCAGGAGGTAACAATTTTGTCTTTTTCTCTGTCTATACCAGCTGTGTTTGATGCCTGAGCGTGACCAGGCATTAAACTGTGGTGACTCAGGATTAAACTAAGCATATTCATTAATGAAAGAAATGAAGCCATATCTATTAGGCCTCCAGAAGGCATTTAGACAATCTCTGAAGCATTCAACTGTTAAAACCTCAGTTGAGGAAAACTATAAAATTTCTGTAGGGCACTGTTTTTGCAAGATTTTTATTCCCTTTTCATGAGTCAGAATATAATGCAATCAATATTCTATATAAAATATGCTCCCTGTTTGGTGTTAGTTATCTGTAGTTTTTTTAAATGCTGAAATACTATATTAATTTTTGAGGCCTGCGAGAAAGTAACAGTGACCTAATTTATTCCTATTATTTTTAGTCTCTAGATCATCATTTATTAACTTACAAATACAACATGAATTATTCTTTTGCTCAATAATTTTTTAAACATTTTTGTTTATTATTTTTAGAGAGGGGAAGGGAGGGAGAAAGAGAGGGAAACATCAATGTGTGGTTGCCTCTCACACTCTCCCTACTGGTGACTTGGCTTGCAACCCAGGCATGTGCCCTGACTCGGAAACAAACCAAAGGCCCTTTGGTTTTCAGGCCAGGGCTCAATCCACTGAACCACACCAAGCAGGGCTCTTCTGCTCAATAATTCTTATTTCCCCTGTATCTGTTTTGGTTCAGATAAATTAAAAAGACTGTATATGCAGGGATATTTTTGATTGTCAATTTTATCACCTGAATAACTTTTAAAAAACTTTAAAAATGTTTATACAAAATGCAAAAATGTCACTAAATTTTTGCAAGATGTTAATAGGTGTCAGAAAAAAAATAAATGTTTGGTTTAAAAAGTTTGAAAAATGCTAAATTAAATAAATTTATTTATTGCATAATTTTTTATTTCCTAGGTAAGGGGAGTATATATTAATTTTATCAATATCCTCTCATTTATTTACTCCATCTTCCAGTCAGGCATTTTCCTCAAAGTCTCAAACAAGAAGGTACGGATAGGATGAGTAGCTGGAAGAGTTTAACAATATGCCTAAATAATGAAATTACATTTCTTCATGTGAGAAAAATAGAGATATTAAATTTGAAGATTTCATTGTATGGATAATTTACTAATCTTATTGTTTTCTAATGTACTTCTAAGAGAAAAATTTTATTCAAAATATGAAAATAAAGACTACTTTAATTATTGATATCCTGGAATCCTTTATAGCCATTCATATGCAAACAAATATTTACCTCAAAGTACCCAATGAGATGTTACTTGTATAGAATATAAATGAATAGTAAACTTATCTTGCATTGGATAAAGGATCATTGTCACAGTTCATTAATGCTTCTAGCTTATTTGTTTTAGAATCATGCATTGCTTTTTGTTGTTTCTTATTTGATCTTTTGGGTATGTGGTATGCAATTTGTGTGAATGCATGTTCACATGTGTGTTTGGTGTATTTACTTTTCTTCTGCCATTAGAGGAAACTGAGCAAGAACAAGAAACATGAAGAGCAAAGAAAGCGGAATTTGTCATGCTATATTATAAAAGGCCATTATTCTTAATTGTATGAAGAGTAAAGCAACAGGAAACTATGGCAAACCAACGGACTAAATTTTGATTTCTGAAAAAATGCAAAAGGGTCTAAGATAGTCACGTATAGTTCCAATATTATTTCTATAAAGTAATTATTTTTGAGTCCACTCAGTATGAAATAATAAGGATATGTTATATTTCAATGAACATAATGACAAACCAAAAATTAACTTGACCTAGGCATTTATATAACTTTAAGTATTGTTCTAAACTCTCCATCAACTCACAATTATTAATTAACCACAGTATCTCATAGGTAGAAGAATACAGAGATAAGATTTTCTAAGACAAAACACCACCATAGAAATGTGTAGTTCAAAATTTCCTAATAGATGTGCATTTAATCTCTGCTTGAACAAAAACAGTACTTTAAAATAAGTTTAGTAGGAAGATGGCACTGGCAACCATTTCATATTTAACATTAATTTAAAAATATAGCTCCATGTAATTTGCATCCATCACATTTTAGATGTCTAAAATTAAATAGAATTACTTTCTCTTGACAGATTCATACACATGTTAAAAATCATGTGTCCTTTCTCGGGTTCTCTTATCCAGAACAAATACCCTGTTTCTGCTGCTTGTCTTCCTATTTGTACTCCATCTTATCAGTTCTGCCACCATCTTAGGTATTTCCTGTATAGTTAGTCAATATTCTCCTTTTGAGTTACATATTGGGGAAGACAGTATTTATCTGTATTTGAGTGACAAAGCAGGGAATATTCCATGTGAATTGTTTTTACATGCTTGGGCAACATTCAGCTACTGGAATAATAATACTATAGTTCAGAAACTGCCTCAGAACTGCTAACCAAATTGGATTAGGAAAAATTAATGCATCTGAAGTGCAAGCCATGAAAATCCAAGCTTAGAAAATGACAGTGATCATCATGCCCATTATCAGAATTATATTAATTTTCACATTATTTTCCAGTCCTGGTAATTGGTTTTTATTCTGCTATCTATGTTCTCCCTTATGACCTCATTAATATGTTTTTCACAAAACTAATAATAAACAAAAAATATATATTTTTTATTTTTGAGGTCTCCTTGTATAAATGGAACAATTGTCCAAATCATTGAATATCTGAAATTATTTCTTCTCTAGTATAAGTGAGATAAATATAGGAATGCAACCATTTACAGATCCTAAGAGACAGACACTGGACTGCTTATTCCTGAATTACTAGCAAGTGCCCTTGAGAGGTGAGGATGACATCCATTACCTTGCAAGCAGGTAATAAACTGGTAAATGTGTCCCCAGCATCCAGAAACTAGAACAAAGGTAAAAGAATTTCCACCTCAGAGTGGAGTGTCTTATGACATAGCTCCACAAAGGCACAACACAATGTCCCAGAAAGGCTTGTACAATGTACAATCATGTTAGATATGTTAGTAGAATCCTATTTTATATAATAGTGTGAGAATTTCACAAATTATCCCTGAAATAAAAGGAATACAAATTATGAGTACCATCTTTCATAGTGATTCAGTGTGCTGCAAATATGCCCCTCCCCACTTACCTCGATTGCTTTGTTGAAAGCCTGCCTCTGACATTCAGTAAAAATAGAAAGATGGCTCTAAGGATAAATTATTAGGAAGAAAAACTTAATTATAGCATTTAGAATCAAGAATAACAAGATGAGAGCTTAAGAAAGACAAGCCAGCACTGTCAGATAGAATTTATGATTCAAGTGGTCTGTGAACTGCTCATAAAACTAATTACTCTTTTTTACTTAATTTAAATTTAAATGTTCTCATATAGCTAGGGACTATATTAGATAGTATGTTCACTTGTACATTTTTCTAGTCTCTCAAACCTTGTTTTTGCTATATCATCTATATATTAGCTATATTATCTTTATTATCTATATTATCTTTACCTATTATCTATAAACAAGTAGCAGCTTTCCTTCTTTCTGAAAAACTAATACCAACTCATTAAAACAAATATGAGGCTATTCTATCTTACATCTCCCAAGTTACTAAAAAAAAATTGTTGGAAATATCTAATGGCTTCTGGGTATCAGCTGTGCCCTTAGCACAACCTCAGGGATGTCAGAATAGGTCATCTAAGGCCCAAATTAATTATAAAATATATTTTTATAAAATACCATGTATTACAGGACTGATGATGGGTTTAGGAAGAAAACCAAGTAATTCATGGTCAGAGTTCCTTTAGTGAGAGTGAGTAGGATAGACCTGTCTGAAGACAGGACATTGGAGCTACAACCTGAATAAGAGGTCTAACATGCAAAACTCTGGAGGAAGAGCAGTTAAGGCAGAAGCCACAGGAAGTAAATAATTTCTGGATGGGCGTGAATCAGAATGAAGTTAAGTGTAACTAAAATACAGGGAACAAGTGAGAGAGGGATAGGAAAGCAGAGCAGAGAGTTAAGGAGGGCCAAATAATAATTCCTTGATAGCCTTGAATAGGAGTTTGCATTTTATTCAAAGACACCAATGATAACTGTAAGCAAGGGAATTAAGTAAACTGATCAGCTGATGTAAAAAATAATCATTTGAAATGTGGTGTTACAGGAGAGTGCCACGAAACCTCAGACTGACAGAAAGACGAACAATGTGTCCTAAAGCACATTAGGCCTTAAACATCACTGGCATCAGAACTGACAAAACTGAAACTGTACTACTTCAGGAACATTGTGAGAAGAAAGGGTTCTTTGAAAAGACAATAATGCTGGGGGATATATAAGACTGTAGGAAAAGAGGAAGGCCAAATATGAGATGGATTGGTTCTATAATAAAAATCATGGACATGAGTCCACAGGAGCTGAGTAGGGCTGTTGAGAACAACATATCTGGTATATCACTCATTCATAGTGTAGTCAGGAGTCAGAGCCCACTCAATGGCATATAACACCCTTAACATACTTTCAAATAATACTCTAGTTGCTATGTGGTGAATGGATAGTAGAAAGAACATGTATGGAAGGATGTAGATCTCGTACAAGGCAGCTGAAACATTTAAAGATGTCTGTATACATATATTCCAGTTGGGTAACTAGTATTTCCAGTATATTATTGTGGCTTTCCAAAGGGATCACGTATATTTATTCAAATAAAAAACTATGTCCAAAATGGCTAACTGTTCATATCAAATATTTTTATTCTTTTTCAAGGATGCAGAGATAAGGCTGAGAAGTAGCTACTCAGCCAAAGACTATTTCCAAATTTTATTTGAATTCAGATACAGCCATGTAAGTTTTTTCTCATGAAGGAATTATAAGCACAGATGATGCCAGTTTCTTATGTGTCAAGGTGATTAAGAGGCAGGTATGTCTTCATCCTCTTTATCCCTTTTCCCTGCTGTTTGCTGAATGTCTCCCCACTCCCCCATGGAAATTCTCAAAGTCATATCTTTGAAAATAGCAGAACACCCATTCTCCTAGGCACCTGAATGGCTACCTGGAACAATCACCTCTTATAGCTCCAACATCCAGAGATACTCGTGTTAACTGGCCAAGAATGTATTTTTTTTATATTAAGCCCTTAAAATATTGCAATTTTAAATAGTAGTTGGCCTTTCCCTAAATAACAAACAACCCCTCCATAGCAATGCCAGTAGTATAATCACAGGTTATAGATATTTTTCAACCAGTACTTTTCTCCATGTGTGTAAATGGGGATAAGTCTTTAAGGCTCAACTAGGCTAGTGACTGACTGAAATCTAAACCCATGGCCCAAATTCTTACTAGGTCTAATTTAGAAGAAGAGGCCAAAGGTCACTTTTTTAGTTGTCAAAAAGTAGAGTTTGAAAATGTATTATACAGATCTGTATGGGGCCACTAAAAACATATAAACAGGGCTTATTAATTTTGTGATAAAACCAAAGCCTTAGAAATAAGAATCTGCCTTTGTTTATTGTTTTCCTTGAGGAAGAAGTTTTTAGATAATACTTCAGGCAACTTCAGATAATGTAACACTACCAGTGCAAACAACAATGGCCACTTGAAATACTTTCATTCTTAAGTATATTTGAACAATAAAATCACAGCTATTTTTCTTCTTTTTCTACATGCACAACCCTGTAACTATACCTTCTTATAGCAAGACTGCAATAGAAATATTCAAATACACTATCATATATTTGTAATCTGCAGAAACAAACACTTGTACTTTGCCCCCAAATTTGTATTAAATTACTCAAATGATCATCAGAACTGGTACTCTCACCCCCTCACCTTAGTTATTCACAAACCAAAATCCTGTTTGCCTAAAAAGTCAATTCTACAAAAGAGGCAGCATGACTTCAAAACTTAGCTTGAGAACATTTATATAATGGGTTTACATTTAGAATAACACAGTATTTGAAAAGAAGTGTCATTTTCTCTTATGCTAAACAAGTTTTACTTTCATTTGCATTTCTGTCACATTTCAACAAGATTATATGTTCAGAGAGCCGATGTTATGACTAATCTCATTCACATTTAAGAATTAATATAGTTGGGTTAGAGAGGAAAAAATAAAAACATTAAGTGGTATTATAGAATGGAGAGTAGAAAAGGCAATCATTTTTAGCCATCTAATATAGAAGGTTTTGTATTAAATCATAGGACAACCGCAAGAGACATCTTTGGTTGAGATAGTATTTGAGGCATGCAGCCAAAATAAGAGATAGAGGTTGAAAAACATAGGACACCAGAATTAAGAAATAGCTAGTTTTCCTGTAGGTTCTTTGCTATATCTCCTTTTTCTGTTACACATGCACGCATACACATACACACACATACACATACACATACATGCACACACACACACACACACACACACACACCTCATGCTATCGCTTGGATGCTCAGGGTCCTTCACTGGGTTTCACTCTTCTGCTCTGTAGAGTCCCATTCTCTACAATTCATGTCTGTCTGCCATTATCATTACATTTTTGTCCCAAGACATGATCTAATCTGACTGTACCATCAGGGCACTCATTCCATACACTCCACCTTTCCTCTCTTCCTGTCTTTTTTTTAAAGATTTTATTTATTTATTTTTAGAGAGGGAAGAGAGGGGGAAAGAGAGAGAGAGAGAAACATCAATGTGCGGTTGCTGGGGACCATGGCCTGCAACTCAGGCATGTGCCCTGCCTGGGGATCAAACCTGTGATGCTTTGGTTTGCAGCCCGCGCTCAATCCACTGAGCTACGCCAACCAGGTCCCTCTTCCATTTCAACAGCAGACATCACAATTTATTATAACACTTTTTCCTGTGAAGCCCCCAGGCACAGAACATAACTGATACCATAACTGATATACTCTAGGCAGTCACTTCCCATGATCAGAGTCAGTACTTAAATTTCGTGCAGTACAAATGGGTTAATATAATAAATACATTAATGAAATAACCCTCTCAGGAGACTTTTATGTTAAAAGAATATATTAAAATAAAAGATTTAAAACATGCTTGTTGGCATTCAATGCCAAATATGAGGGGAGGGGAGGAACTACTACACATGCATAATGGGATAATGACAATGAGGTAAATGTCCATTTAGCCCAGGCTACTGGAATGGTAGGCAGGAGGGGAGCATAAAATGGTGCTGAAAGAATAACATTGAAATGTTTTTAATTTTTAATAGACGTTATCATGACCAATAATGGCACAGAGGAAAATTTGGGAAAGAAATAAAAAAGAAGAAGAATATGGTATGAAAGTACCAAACGTAGTAAGATGTAAGTCTCAGAGTTATGGAAAAGCAAGATATTTTTAAAGGATCAGCTCAAGAAGGAAAGGTCAATTATATCACGTTGGAAAATATGTATTTTAATGATGGGTCAAAATAAATACAGGGTCTAGCACAGGGATACCCCTTTTTATTATAAAATATTTTATTACAAAATCATAAGCACGTAATTCTGTAACATAACAATATCACACTCAAGCACACCATATGGCATTTAAGGAGAAATGTTCAAATTAAAACTATACCATATGATCTCAACTTTAACAGGGACCTAAACTACAAAACAAACAAACAAGCAAAATATAACCAAAGACACTGAAATAGAGAACAGGCTGACAGTGACCAGAGCAGAAAGGGGAGGGAATTTCAGGGGAAAAGGGGAAGGGTTTACAGGAACAAGTATGAAAGACACATGGACAAAAACTAGGATGGAGTGGAAATGGGAGGGAAGTGGGGAGAGCTGAGGGGGCTGGGAGGGGAGTAAAAGACAGAAAACAGTATTTGAACAATTAAAATAAAAATGTAAAAAAACCTGTTAAATTATTACAACCATATTTTTACCCTACCAACCATATTGAAGCAGTTGTTACTTCTGGTGTACATGAAGAAAGTATATCCAAAAAAGAAAACATTAACAACCACCACAACAAAATGACCTTTTAATACTATCTTTCCTGTGTCGCTGTTAGGTCTTGATGACTGTTTGGGGATTTTGCTATGGCAGTATTTTTTTTGATAATCTTACCAAGATTTTTTTGATAAATACAAGTCTCCGAGTATAAGCTTAACATAGTGTAATTTTAAAAGCATCTCCACATGTATTTAAAGTATTCATTCAGTACACACCTTATACCAGTAAGTAGCTGTCACTATTTATGAATCCATTATTACACTATCTGGAGAAATGCTGGCAACAAATCTAAAGCAGGCTACTTGTTGAGGTCTCAGACACTGGCTTTATTACATGTGGTACAAAACTTACTAAACGCTGTGAGGTGATTGTTCCTGAACACATATTGATGTTTTGCTGAGAATTAGTGTCAGATTCTCTTTAGGAAAATATTTGAAAGGTAGAATCTGCTATTAATACAGATGATCACTTCAAATGTAAATGAATAGCCTAGTTTTGATCTATCCAATAGACAAAGACCCAGAACAAATATAACTGTACTCTAAAGGCTCAAATATAATTTAAATCTGAGATAATAGACGTGGCAATGCCAAAAAAAGGGTGGATGGCCATGATGGAGAAGTAAAATGCTCTTTATCTAAAAGTTCAAAGATGACTTTGAAATAGTTTTTAATGTTTCAACAATAGTAAACTCAGTTAACAGTTTGAGTTTTGACAATATGAATGTTGGCAAAAAGTGTATTTCCATT